>NC_048305.1:26855016-27093221 GCF_013100865.1 Trachemys scripta elegans | reverse complement strand
AAAAAGAACAGGAGTACTTGTGGCACCTTAGAGACTAACAAATTTATTAGAGCATAAGCTTTCGTGGACTACAGCCCACGAAAGCTTATGCTCTAATAAATTTGTTAGTCTCTAAGGTGCCACGAGTACTCCTGTTCTTTTTGCGGATATAGACTAACACGGCTGCTACTCTGAAACACATAATGTAACTTTTTACTGAGAAACAAACAACACAACTAGTATTCTAAAATTTACATATGCAGTGTTATTGTTACCATATAAGTCCCAGGATATTAGACACAAGGTTGGTGAGGTAATATCTTTTATTGGACCAATTCTGTTGGTGAGAGAGACAAGTTTTTGAGCTCCTGAAGAGCTCTAACCTGTAAGCTTGAAAACTTGTCTCTCACCAATAGAAGATGGTCCAATAAAAGATATTACCTCACCCACCTTCTAAAATTTATAACACACAAATAAAGTTTCAAGTGAGATTTTAAAGTTAGAAGGTAGCTTTGCTCATTCAGAAACCATGTAATAATATTTTGTTTATCGTAAAGAAACCAAAGTGCTAGAGACTTCAGATTTTTCCACTAGTTCCAAAAATCTGCTCTAAAGAAGCATCGTCACAGTAAAACTCTTTTCTGTTTTTCTAACCAGAAGATTCTCCCCAAAAGGAGATGCACTGTTCCTGGAGGCATTGCAATACCAGGTTGATGCATAGGGCAGACAGAGCAAGTTTCTGTTCTAGACCCCTGTTTCAAAAATCAATTTAATATACAGTCCTCAAATAAAGGACATATCAGATATTAAACTGATAAGAACAGATTTAAAAATTTTATTAAGATGATGTTAAAAAAAAAAAGTGAACAGTACAGAGTTTAAGCATAGAAGTTTCTGGTTTGCTACAAGGGAGACTGATCTGAATATGCTTCTCTTACCAGCAGGTAATTCTTTGTGCATATGCAAAGATAGCACAACTACAAGGGAGTGAGAGTGAGAGATACAAGGCAGAGCAGAACAAAACAATGACAAAGTTGCTAGCTCGCCATCACACTTAAAATTAGAAATTAAGTTTAAACAAAAACAACAAAACAAAACATTAATCAAAAATGAATTTTCCCAGAGATTTAAGAACATACAGTTCAAGATTTTTGAATATACACAGTAAGTCAGTTATAAGCTCAAGGCTGGTCCTTTAAGCAACAGCTAAATAACTTCAGTAAGCTGGCAACTGTTAGATCAGTCTTAACTTTCAAAAGTGCAGATATTATTTCCTCTCAATTACAGTGCTCTGTAGGTGAAAAACAGACATTTGAATTTATGCAGTTATTTAGTTACAAGGCGTGATGTTAAAATCCTGTAAGTAACTGTCCAATTATCACTCTTAGGAGAAGATTTCAAATCTTAAGGCTACTTTACGTTTCTATTTTTTTCCTATTACTATTATAATCTTTCTTGGTATATATTTGGAATTAAGATATCTTAATATAGTATTTCTGGAATCTGTTAAGATTATTAATTTGGAATGGCAATTCAAAGATCCAGAATAATGGTCTAGATTTATGAAACAAGAATCTGAATTACAAGGGAGTTCAGGATTCTAGAAAGGGAGTATTTTCTCTTCAAGGCCAAATTCTGGCTTCCTTCAAAGCCCAGAAATTCTCTGTGTTATTTTAACAATAAATACTGACTTTTAAATCTTCTTATGCTTTAGAACAAACTGGGTTTATCTCGCTCTTTCTTTTGTTGTCTGGGCAGTCTTCTACTATGACAATAATTTCTTCTTGGTATATTTGATTTTCAGGTAAGCACTTTCTTTAAGATTGCTTATATTTGGAACTTTGGACCTTTAAGATTCCAAAACCCAGGTTCTTGTCTGTAAAGGACTTTTAGTTAAAAGAAACACTCTCTTGGAAAAGCAAAAATCACTGAACACAGCTTATGTGAACAGTAACATTCTTCTTGGGTCTGGATTGGGATTTCTTGGTGTCTAGAACCTCAAGACCTGCAGTGAAGACTGAATCTCTCAGCTGAAGAGAATCAGATCTCTTAAGTGGGGAGAGAACAACAAGCTAGGATTTCACAACACTTTTTATACAGTTATTCTTCCATTCAGTTTTATTGAGGGACTTGGTCTATCCCAAACGTACATGTTTGGTAATTTTCCATTGGCCCCTTTAAATGTTGTGGCGGTATTTCCTTTTATTGCAGGTGATAAATTTATCAGTTGGACAAGTCAAATTGTCATTTGACTTTAGCAAAGCTTTTGATATGTTCTCCCACAGTATTTTTGCCAGCAAGTTAAAGAAGTATGGATTGGATGAATGGACTATAAGGTGGATAGAAAGCTGGCTAGATTGTCGGGCTCAACAGGCAGTGATCAATGGCTCGAAGTCTAGTTGGCAGTCGGTATCAAGTGGAGTGACTCAGGGGTCGGTCCTGGGACCGGTTTTGTTCAACATCTTTATTAATGATCTGGATGATGGGATGAATTGCACCCTCAGCAAGTTTGCAGATGACAGTAAGCTGGAGGGAGAGAGAGATACACTGCAGGGCAGGGATCAGGGCCGGCTCCAGGCACCAGCCCAGCAAACAGGTGCTTGGGGCGGCCAACAGAGAGGGGCGGCACGTCTGGTTCTTTGGCGACGGGTCCCTCACTCCCTCTCGGAGCGAAGGACCGGCCGCCAAAGACTGAAGCGGCGGTGGTAGAGCTGCCGCAGATCGCGATCGTGGCTTTTTTTTTTTTTTTTTGGCTGCTTGGGGCGGCAAAAACCCTGGAGCCGGCCCTGGTAGGGATAGGGTCCAGTGTGACCTAGACAGATTGGAGGATTGGGCCAAAAGAAATCTGATGAGATTCAACAAGGACAAGTGCAGAGTCCTGCACTTAGGAAGGAAGAATCCCATATACCACTACAGGCTGGGGACTTACTGGCTACGCAGCAGTTCTGCAGAAAAAGGACCTGGTGAATATAGTGGATGAGAAGCTGGATATGAGTCAACAGTGTGCCCTCGTTGCCAAGAAGACCAACGGCATATTGGGCTGTATTAGTAGGAGAATTGCCAGCAGATCGAGGGAAGTGATTATTCCGCTCTATTCGACACTGGTGAGGCCACACCTGGAGTATTGTGTCCAGTTTTGGTTCCCCCACTACAGAAAGGATGTGGAAAAATTGGAGAGAGTCCAGCGGAGGGCACCGAAAATGATGAGGGGGCTTGGGCACATGACTTACAAGGAGAGGCTGAGGGAACTGGGCTTATTTAGTCTGCAGAAGAGAAGAGTGAGGGGGGATTTGATAGCAGCCTTCAACTACCTGAAGGGGGGTTCCAATGATGATGGAGCTAGGCTGTTCTCAGTGGTGGCAGTTGACAGAACAAGAAACAATGGTCTCAAGTTGCAGTGGGGGAGGTTTAGGTTGGATATTAGGAAACACTATTTCTCTAGGAAGGTGGTGAAGCACTAGAATGTGTTACCTAGGGAGCTGGTGGAATCTCCATCCTTTGAGATTTTTAAGGCCCGGCTTGACAAAGGCCTGGCTGGGATGATTTCGTTGATGTTGGTCCTGCTTTGAGCAGGGGATTGGACTAAATCACCTCCTGAGGTCTTTTCCGACCCTAATCTTCTATGATTCTATGAACAGTATCCTCCTGAACTACCTCTTGGTGCCCAGTCCTGGGCCCAGAAGCAGGTGGTGCCTGGTGAGTAGGTGCCCCACATCTTTCTGAGGACACAGAATAGGAACAGCTCATGTATGGGTTATAAACTGGGGAGAAACCACTAGGCAGGCGGTGGGCCCTAGAGTCCCCCTGGCCAACCATTCTATGGTGCTCCTGCCAAAGGTTCCCTAGCAGGATAGTAGTGCCTTGGTTGGAGCAGCTCTGAGGCTGGGAAACAGAGGAGCCAATCTCTGATTCAGAGGACTGTGACTCTTCCTCATCTGACCAAGGAGAAGCTGCTTATGAAGGCGTTGGAGACTAAAGCTGAGTTGGAGAAAGACACAGTGCAGCCAACCTTACAGGCTTCCCCTTCAATGGTACCGACAGATGTGCAGTTTGAGGCCACAGAGGTTAACACAGCACCAAGTGCTGGCGTGTTGCTGGCGCCCCTCTATCTGCTGGTTACGAAAGCACCACTGGGAATACTGGCACCAAAAGGCTCAGCAGATTACTTGCTGCCACAAATGTCTCTGGCACAGTTGGTACCAAGATTGTATCAGGATGGCACTGTGCTGCAGATGTAGAAGGCACTCCCGGAGACCCCAGTCTTGACCGTACCTACTTCAGTGCTGGAGTCAACAGTGATGACTTCTGTGGTGCCAACGAAGAGGAGTGCTTAGGTTTCAGCTGCACTCTACTCTCATCCCCATGCCTTGAAGACTTCAGTGCCGCAAACCTTCCTCTCTTGGCAATCAGCTTAGAGGTCTTATGGCTCTCTTCTTGGGCACTGGGGACAGTGAGCGGTGTTGGGACTCAGGCAACACAGGAGTCAAACACCTAACCGATGCCAAGGCACTCGATGCTGAGTCTGACTGACCAGGTTTCGATGGAGGTTTCAGGGCTGCCTCCGTGAGCAAAACCTTTAGCCTAGCTTCACTGTCTTTCCTTATCCAAGGCCTAAAGTTTGTAGATCAGGCAATGATCCTGAATATGAGCTTCCCCTAAACACTTCAAGCAATTTGAGTGTGGGTTGCTCACAGGCATCACCTGGCACAAGCGATGCAGGGCTTGAAGCCCAGTGACCAAGGCATCGCTCAGTACCAAGTAATGGAAAAAGCCCCAAACTGTTTATTAAAGAAGAAAATGTACACTATCTACAGTGTTAACTAAGTACTAACTCCACAAATCTAGAAACCTACAATTAATTTACAATGAACACAATGAACACATTGAAAGGATTTGCTAAGGCAAGCCAAGCAATTCCAACAACCACCAGGGGCAGTAAGAAAGAACTGAGGGGGCTTGAGGATGGCAGGGCCTTTAATACAGGCATGCAGCAGCAACAGAGGGTGCTCAAGCCATCCCTGAGGGAAAAATTTTCAATGACTATCTGTGGGACTCACACACACCAAAAGTGTAATCCATGTGCAATCACTCAAAGAAGAACAGCAGTCTTTCTTATGTTTCGGTTATGTTGGGGTGTGACTGCCCAAAAGCACCACTTGTTGGCCAAGTGTTGTACTTCCAGCACTCCCTGCCTCAGTTTCCCTCCCTGAAGTGGGTCTCCTTCACTTTTCTTCTGTCTTTTGGGTCTTCTCTCAAACCCCTTGTATTAAAGGGTTGTATTATGAACCCTTTTCTGGGTTACCTTTGAGAGTCTCTTTCTCCAATCTGGGACAGCATGCTGGACCTAGGTTGGTTCCCCTTCCCTGCAGACCCTGGTTCAGGGCCTTTCATGGGCACCTACCTACCTACTCACTCTCTCCCTCACTGTGGTTCCAATGAACAGACTGATCTTTCTGAATACGCTTAAGACCCAGGTGTCTACTGAGCTAATTAACTGCCATCCAGCCATCTAGGTAATAATGACTTGGGGTTGGCTCATTCTCCTTAACAAAGCCTGCCACAGGTTGGCTGGTCCCTGGCTCCCTGAAGGGGCTAGCCCCTCTGACATGGTTATTTTGAAGTTTATTCTTCTTACTTCATATTACTGTAATTTAAGAAGAGTTTTATTCAATTGTGCTTCCAAAGGTTGGAAGAAATCTGCAATATCAATATCCCACTTCCCAATAACTAAAATATTTTGCCTATTCCAAGCATTATCCTGAATAACTTTAAAACCATTTAGTAAAATAAGCAACTATTTAGTAAAATAACTTTAAAACTATTTAGTAAAATAAGCAAAATGTCTATATATAACTCCTAATATTGTCTATTATCACATTCACAATTAAAAGTAGTAATTCATTTATATAATATTCCTATACATGGTATTGTTTAAATGTGCATTTCCATAGTGACTCATACTAATACTTAAGCATTATTCCTAAAACTAGTAAAAATACTTAATTATAAACATAAAAGATTATAATAAATTTAGCTATATGAATTCAGGTAAATTGTATATTTTGTTACTCAAAGGAACTCAAAGTTGTCGCCTTGAAAATTAACAAAAAGACCATAAATACCTTGGGTCTCAATAATTCCTTTTTTTTTTTTTCAGGTTGCTAAAACATTGGTGTTTTACTTTTCTTAATGTTATGAATTAGGGATTGTTGTGCAATTACTTCTGTAGTTAATTTACTCCTTTGCATATTTTTAAGAGGTATATTAGTGGTTGTGATGGAACCATAATGTCCAGTTTGTTCAAAGATAAGAAATTTTCCCGTAACAGCTTTGGAGATGTTTATTTTAAAGACACTCGGGTTTATGGAGAAGCTTTAATTTATAGCTTCGTTATGTGGGATCTTGAGCAGTTAGCAAGGAGGTATTGTCTGCACTGACATGGAGAAATCAAATTATAGTAACATTTGAGTTGGTTTCTGTCTTACTTATCAGGAGATGAATTGAAACATCTGTTCTGATAGCAAGTATATTTTGAGACCTTTTGGTATGCTACATTTTGTTTCTAACTTTATTTGTGTTTTAGTTTAATAAAGGCTTATTCAAAGTATTAAATAGAAATCAAAATGAAAAAAGAGGCAAAAATGAAGAAGTTGCTCTTTTAGGGTCTGGAATATGTAGGGGATATTAACAGGCCTTTGTTTATTTCTTCCCTTGCAACCATAAATTTCCTCTTGAAGGCAACAAGATAGTATTCATATAGTTAGAAAGGTCTGTTAGCGAAGGATGCAGGAAAAAGGATAATCAAATAATTTAAAGCATCTAAGGAATCAACTGACAGTAACTTGGCCTAAAAATCAGGCCTTTGTTAGGTTTTAATGAAAGAATACATGATTCAAGTATGGGTTATTTCATTGTATACCTTATAACTTCAAGTAAAAGAATTTCAAAATTGTGTATTCAGGGACCAAAATTAGCTCTTTAGGCACCACAAAAGGAAGGACTGCTATGCTCATTTTTTCCAATGAGGAACTGACACACAGAGAGATTAAGGCACCAATTCAGCAATGTACGTAAGCACTTGCCCAACTTTAAGCATGTATGTGCTCACTGCTGGGAGAAGAGGAGTCTGATATTTCAGTCTGAAAGAGGTTGGTTCACATCTAACAGTCACTTGGCTTGCTGCAGAAGGAAAAAGGCCTTTCCACCAATGTCCCTATCTGGCTTCTGGAGGCAGTGTAGAGCCCAGGCTAGCTTCTGGGCAGCCTGGTAGTCAGCCCCTTAGAGCTCCATCTGATTCCACCATCATCATCAGCAAGCAGAGCTTCATGCCCCCTATAGCTTCCTGATGTTACCAGAACCTCTCACATCAGATAGACGTTGAACTTTGTTGAAGGCCTCAGTGATTGGCTCTTTATGTGTTTTGGTTATATTTATATAAGCAGTTACATTCTTAATATTGATAGTTGCACCGTTTGGGCTAAACTCTGCTTTCTAATGCATGCATGCGACTCTCATTGACTTCAATGAGAGCTACCTGTAGATAATAACTCAGGGCACAATTTGGCCTAGGATGTGACACATTTGATAGATATATTCTCTTCAGCACAACATTAATCTATGGATCTGACTCTGCAAACTGTTACCTGAATCGTCCCATGAGAGCCCATAGGACTACTGACATAAAATGAGAGAGGATCTGCGCTACAGGGTCCTATATCTTTATAGGCTTGCATGTCATTCAGCATGGCAGAGAAGCAGCAAAAATGGGTTTCTTTGGTCCTTGGTCTCACATCTCCTGGCTGGGATGACGAGGAGAGGTCTTACTTTATTATTAATTTATAGTGTGCAATCATCAAATTTTAGAATATAGCCTACAGAAAATGAGCCAAATATTGTAGTGTTTAAAAATCCCTAGTGATTCCCTCTTGTGGGCTTCTCAAAGCATCCTGTCTACTCTGTGTCTATCTTACTTAGACTGTAAGCCAAGCATATTGTTGGGGCTTATCAAATAATGAATATTATTATTTATGGATCTGACAACATAAGGTGATTGTCACACATTTACAAATCTTTAATACCCTTTTAAGAAGCATGACAGAGTTTAAAAGAAGCATAAGTGTTTTGGTTTTAGAAATTGATGGCTGAACATCACGTTTCAGTACAAAAGGGAAACTAGAACAGTTGAGAAACACACTTTTCATATCAGTAATAGAGAAAATGTTCTTCCAGATGAGATTTGACAACAAAGCAGATGTCACATGTTGTGCAGACCACTAATGAAACAAAAAAATGCTATTTTAAAACAGTGGTAATCTGATACTAAACCAAGCAAACCCAAATTTTGTGTGCACAGTTTTAAATGTAATTAGTCATCTATCATTAATGACATCAACTAGACCTTATATAATTTTGCATTCAAAACTGCACCCACATTTGAGTCAACAACTTATTGATATAAAATAGGAGGCAGGGTTAACTCTAAATTTCTTTGCTTTTGGGGGGGGGGGGACATTTAAACTATATATAATATCATTATAATATAGTTCTTGCATTTAACAGTCACATAATTTGTAATGTATATCTTATGAGAAAGAAGAGTGTTTGTATTTTTTCCATGACAAGATACCTTTCTACATACAGTAATTGCAATAATGTTTTGTAATACGCTTATTTGGCCAAATCTTGAAGTCCTATACTTAGAGCCCAATTCCTCAATCATATTATTCATTTGTGTAAGGAATGTGCATGAGAATAAGGATTACAGGATCAGTTCTTAATCCTAATTCAAATAAAACTCCCACTGATTTCAAGTAATGAATAAGTACTGAACAAGAACATCAGGATTTGGCCCATTATGCATATTCTCATTCAGACTTGGTTGCGCTGTTGACACAAGATGCACCATTTTCAGATGAGTAAGAAAAACTATGGCAACTGCTGCTTCTTACTGTTCATAATTTCCTAGCTGTCTTCCTAGATGTTACTAGAGTTATGCAGATAACTAAGGTTTGGTTTGGTGGCCAAAATAAAAAAAAATTAAAAATCATTTCAGGTTGATGCAAAATGATGTTTTTGTGTGTGTGAAATGACAAAGTTGAACAAATCTAGTTTTGAGTTGAATGAAATGTTTCTTTTGACCTGAAGCTAAAATTTCAAGCACCTAATAAAAAAACAAACAACCAAAAAAGATTGCTTCCTGTATCTGGTCCATTCACAAGAAAATATATAAACCAAAAGTCTCCCATTGATTTTGTGCCTTTGAAGAACACTAACATTTTAACAGCAAAAAATGTTAAATATCAAAGTAATAGATGAACATTACTTTAAAAGGCAATTTCACTAAATAGCATTGGTATTAATCTTCCTGAACTTTAATTATACCCTTTTGACATATTATCCCTATCTGACCTTTTCTCCAGAAATCCAGTGAATAACTGTAAGAGAGATATGCAAACTCAGCCATGGAAACCAGCACCGATGCATCATTTTACTGCAACAGAACAAATGGGCTTAAGGACACAATGATGTAGAAAACCATTGTTTTCTAGAACGTCAGCCAGGTTCTAGCCATTGTTCAAGGATTTTCTACCAGCTGCTTTGCTTGACTCTTCCGTACTTGCCCACTCCACATCATATAAAGTTGTAATGAACTGTCTAAGGATGTAGACTTTAAGATATTGCTGAAGAACTAAACTTTTTTAACTATAAATGTCCCAGCAACATTTAAAAGCAATTAGTAATGGCATCCCTTAATTGAAGAACCTGGACTTCAGTTGAAAATAGTAAAGGCTGGCAGTTCCAAGATTAAAAAAGTAATGATTCTGCCATTAAGCCACTTTTACACCAGTCATTGCCTCAAAGTATCCAGATTTTTTTTAGATCCACTGAATAAGCAGAAGTAGATAACTTGGGTGTGTAAGGCTTAGTAAACTTTTTACAGAGAGGCAGTGTGGCCTACTGAATAGCACACTGGACTGCCACATAGGGGATATGTTTTTTTTCCCCTGGCTTTGTCATTGGCTTTCTCTGTGACCTGGGCATGTCACTGCTCTGTGATTGTTTCCCCAACTTTAAAATGGGGATAATGATACTTCCTCTTTTGTAAAGTGCTTTGAGATCTACAGACAAAAAACTCAACATAAAGCCAATCATTATCATGCTCACAGAGCTAGTGAGAAAATACTCCTGTACAAGATCCGTGATCAATTTTTACAGGATAGGTTAGCTGAGTACAAATTTCCAAAAGATTAATACATTTATGCCATCTGCCCTCCCTCTCGTCGGAGAACAGAAGAGAATTAAAAATACGGACTTTCAGACCACTTTTGGTTAGTGTTGTTCCTTTCATTTTTACTTTTGCTCCATCACCTTTCCCCAAAACTCAGAGGTTTGTCTATGCTTTTATATGGTGTATATTACCATGGTATTTATATATATGGGGACAATTAATCACTTTGCGTAGTTGTTATCTGCAATATTTCTGGATTAACTTGTACTATACCTAATCACTGTTACTTAGGCCCTGATGCTTTAGTAATGTAAGCTTGTATGTTAATTTACTCATATGGTTAGTTCCACAGGTAACAATCAGATTACTCAGATGTTTAAAATTACAAATGGGCTTAAGTGTTTACAAGAGTTGAACCTTAAATTCCTCAGGGAATGAACTTCCTATATGTTTTTAAAGTATCATTCAAACTTATGTGCCTTTATAATTTTATTATATGAACTTTTTTTCTTCTAAATTTCAAAATTCAGTAATACATTTACGGTAATGAAATGCACTGGCCCAAATTCTGCTCTTCATTAGCAACCCTATGGGTACGTCTATACTACCCGCCAATCTCGATCTAACGGGGATCGATTTATTGCGTCTACTGTAGATGCGATAAATTGATCCTCGATCACTCTGCTGCCGACTTCTGTACTCCACAGCAGTGAGAGGTGGAAGTGGAATCGACAGGGGAGCGGCGGCAGTCAACCCCGTGCCTTGAGGACGCGAGATAAGTCGACCTAAGGTACATCAACTTCAGCTACACTATTCGCGTAGCTGAAGTTGCGTATCTTAGGTCGATCCCCACTTCCCCCCAGTGTAGACCAGACCTAAGATTATAAAGAGATTAGACAGATATACCAGAAAGCAGAATCTGGGTCATTCACTAACATTGCATCCAAAGTACCTGCTTTTTATGGTAAAATTATCAATATCTGGCACTTCTACAGCAACTTCTGCCACAAAATCTCGAAGTGCCTTACAAACCTAAATCTATATATATATACCTAAATTTGCACAGAGTGTTACCATGATGTCATATGCATGCTAGATATTTGTATTTGCTAATGAAAAGTTAGACCTACAAATTGTCACTAAAGATACAAATAGTTGCATTCCATTTGTGGTCATGGGTGTGAATAAATATGGTCCTGAAACAGCGGATGCTTCAAATAGTAAGGAAAGGGCTTTTGTATAATTTTCATTATTTGAGCTCCAGAGTCTCATTGTGATGCATTACATATGACCGCACTAGTTAAAACACATAATGCAACATGACAGACCCGTGATGCAACAACAGGGTAAATTGAGCTTTGGTGGTTGCTGCCACTGTCATTTTCTCCATACTCAATCAGGGAAATGTAGAGTTTGAAGGAAGTGCACACTCAGGGAATCCTCAGCTACCTTTTCACAAGAGCTTTACAGTCTCTCAACTAGAACAGCACAAAGGGACCTTACTGTGATCCAGTCTCTGGCCCACATGATCTGTAAAAAATATACCATGTGTATATATGGACTCTGAGACTCTGGAGCTCAAATAATGAAAATTATACAAAAGCCCTTTCCTTACTATTTGAAGCATCCGCTGTTTCAGGACCATATTTATTCACACCCATGACCACAAATGGAATGCAACTATTTGTATCTTTAGTGACAATTTGTAGGTCTAACTTTTCATTAGCAAATACAAATATCTAGCATGCATATGTCATCATGGTAACAGTCTGTGCAAATTTAGGTACCTAAATTGACTTTAGGCTTCTCTTTCTGAAAATTTGGTCCTGTGTTACTATTGAGGTAACACAACACAGTATATTACAAAATAACACATAATGATACAATAATATACTAAAGATGGGAGCATAATATGAATGGTTCTGTAACCCACACACCTCTTGGGTCTGGTGCTCTGTCCCCTATATTGGCACCGAGACCACTTCGAGATTAATGAGTCTACTACAGCCTTAGCTAAGAGCCATGTAGCTTTTGGCTCATTCACTAATCTCCAGAGGTCCCAGGCTTGATCCTGCCTGCTGATGACCAGGGTCTGTTGGCATTACAGTTCCTTGATACTTATCATGTTAACTTCAAAAGGAGAGGCAATGAGAGCTTTTTAGAACTAAAATCTTGGCTAATTCAGTCTGAGTACTAACACTTGACATTTTTGTAATTAAAAAGCAGTACCTTTCAGTTACAAAGTAATTCTTATATATATATATATAAGAATTACTTTGTAACTGAAAGTTACAATATATATTATAGTTACTTTGTAACTGAAAGTTAATATATATTATTAAAATAAGCATGGCACTGAGGTGAAGCCTTGTGAAATCTATGGGTTTCACCGTACTCAAAAAATGTAACATCATTTAAATACAATAAAAATACTGCTATCCTATCAGAACACAAAAATCTTCAGAAAAGCATATTTTTTGTAAACTGAAGATACATGTTTTCTCACTCTCCTAAAGACTTCATTTCTTTGTTCATGTTCAACATCACATTTAGAAACAAGGAAATTACAAATAGTGTGAAGACACAAAATATTAAATCTACTTCCACAGTGGTGAAAGTTACCTAGCCACTTTCTGCATGAAACAGAAGCATGAAGCACCTCAGAATGGACACTATATAAGCATAAAAAAATATAAATACCCTATTAGTAATATAGGGAAAATAACTGAGTTGGACTTTGGTTAACCATACAAAAACCTGAATACTGAACTGGAAACAAAACACACTTCCTAGCTGGGCCACAGTCACTGGTGAATCATATAACTTGTTGAGTAGTATTTGGCAAATGTTAATTTTGTCAATATTGGATGGATTTTTGGATTGTGAAGCATTCACAAACCAGTCCTGGCTTTGCAAATCTGTTTGACATTTGAAAATATTAAATTACCCCTACAGGTGATTAATTGGTAGCGCAAGGGTGATGGTTTCTTCAAAATATGTGATCCTGATATTTGAGCTTCAGAACTAGTCCCCTAAATCATATTTATTTTTTGTTTTTCTTTTCCCAGAAAATGAAAGTTTTGTAAAGTGCAATAATGGATTGAATGCATGCATTCAACAAAATTAAGAAGAATACCTCCAGAGTTCTACATCTTTGCAAACTCTAAGCAGCCTTGAATGGGATTCAAATACAAGAGGAATCGTAATTTCTTTAAATTATTGAAAAAATGTAACATTTTTGTTATTTAACCAGCTGTCATGCAGAATCTACATATCCTGGACCAAATTTTGCCTTCAGAATTATATATATATATACACAACTTCCCAAATGTAGATTTCTGAGGACAGAATTTGGCCTATAATCTAAATCAGTCTTCAGAATTTTGTGGTAGAACCATCAAAGTCTGATAGACAGGTGGTAAATAGAAATGACAGGGGAAAGATCACAGAGAAGGTGTTCTGGACATATTAAAGAAGTTCGTATTAGCAAGGAGGGAGCCTAAGGATACCATTAGAATGACATTCTGAAGATGAGATTTTATATTTTGATTAAGGTGCAGTGGAAAGAGGGGTGAGGGAAAAATCTCGCTGTGACTCAAAACCTTTTCACACTTCTCTAGATCCTTAAAAGAAGTCACCCTCCTCCCAAGCTGAAAGACAAATATTAGTCTAACACTCAGAATTAGCAGCTGCAGTTAATTACATATAAATTACATAGTATTTTTACTTACATTAGTGTGCATGTGAATTGTGTCAGAAAATTTTGTTTTTTATTGATTGTGTTGGGAATAAAAGCTATTCAAAGTGATGTAAAGTCATACCTTTTATTATTCCTCAGTGGATTAACTCTCTTCTACATACTGGTGTCTTAACCAGGGATATTATGTCTGGTGACTAGAACTTCAATTACTGCAGATACAAAAGCTCTTTACAGTAAAATCCAAAACACTGGTAATTATCATCCAAGTCTTTCAATTATTATTATTTTTTTGGTGTTTGGGTTGAGCTTTGAGCAAGAAGATTAAAAAAAGAGAGAAATTGAAAAAATATTTTCAGCAGATATATAATAGTCTTCAGTGTCTCATCTATTGATTTTCTTCAGATGTTTAAATTCACAGTGTGACTTATATTCCATGAAATAGGGTCAGTGACATCTGAAAACGTACAACAAAAAATATACACTGCATATCCTATGGACTGAAACACATAATTGCCTAATGAAAAGGTTATCCACTGTGTTAAATCCATCACTTACACAATTTTTTTCTTGCTTCTAAGTGAACAAATTTTGAAAGAGGAGCAGCTTTATATTGACTGAAAATGTTCATGGGTATTATATTGTTTCGCTATCAGTTTAGAGTGCCTATTTGTCTAAAGCAGATTTACATATGATGATTTCGATACAAAATGTATTATTATCCCTTAATTGGCCATTACAGATGCATCTTCTTTTATTGATAAATTAATAGTTTTCATCTACTCAACATATAGTTAAAAACCTATTGCTTCATAGGGTAAGCAATTAAGAGATGTTACATATATTAATTAGAGACTGGTCAAACCCAGAACCTCAGATTCAAACCCTTTCAACCTGTGTATGCAATTTTATTATCTGGATCCAGATTTGAAAAATTATGGTTCCAGATAAGGTCCCAAACTGGAAAGAGTCTACTGCCTATCTTATATTTAGATACAGGCAAAAATCTCATGAGAACAGCTACATTCACAAAGTTTGATTCAAGATGGCAGAAATCTTGCAAGAACAGCTTCTGAAATTTGGGTACTCTGCAGTTCAGACTTGAACCCTCACCCTCACATGACCTCGAATCAGAAATCAAAGTTCAGACTAATTCAGATTCATATCTGAACACCACTACCAAGCCCATCTCTAATGTCAGCTAGGATCAGAAAAGAATAAAGTCCAAATCTTTAAAGGAAGACTTAAACTAATTTAATATTGCCCAAACTAAGCATTAAAAAAAAAAATCAAGTGTCAGACCGCTCTTTCCCCCCCCCCCTCCCAATCATAACACTGGGTTAAAAATAATGAGATTTTAAAAAATAGTACATTTTGGGTTCTTACTTATTTGCCTTCTGGTTTGAGTCCTTAAGGTTCACATGTTAAAGATTTTCTCCACAATCACAACTTCTAGAAATTTAAACTTTTTAATGAAAGCTGAGAGTCTCCTGCTATCACATGACTCCAGGCGCTAGGGCTTTAAGAAAAACACTACATATTGTGAGACTTGCAATAAAATGGTGAGGGTTGGTAATACTGCAACCTGAAGCACAATTTACAGTTTCCTATACAGTAGTTTCTATACTATAATGAAGTTACACAGGTAGATATGCAGATTATGATGAGACTGGGAATTTTTTGGCTGTCTAAGGTGCTGATCTAGCAAATACTTAGTCATTTGCCTTATTTTTAGCACAGGAATGCTCTATTAAAGTAAAAAGATGCGAGTAGATCAATTAAGCACATCCATAAGAGTTTGCAGGATTGGGGGTCTAAATACCATCTCTGACAGGTCAATTTTGAGATCACACACACACACTTTCTCTTCCCTACGGTCACAAACAAATGAGGGGAAAAAAACGTATCTTCACATGATTTAAATTAAACCAACTACAGATTTACAATTAACACACTTTCACATTTATTTTGACTGAAGATTCATTTGATGTTGTAATTATTTTGTTCAGGTTTTTTATAAGTAGCATCGAAATATGCTGTCCAAATAGCATAGGTATCCGATTTTTCCCTCTGATTTCCAATTGGTGTACTATTGAAATCCATAGTGAATGTCTTTAGTCATGTGGTCTGTTTTCGTTTCAAATGATAAAGGAAAGCTTTTTGTTTTTCAATCTACATTTATCAGAACCCATTCAAAAGCACTTCAATTTCTTGAGTTTTCTTAAGTTCTTTTCCAATGTATTTCAAAGTGTTGTAAAGAAAAAAGGAACACATCCAACCTTGTTATAGACAGGTGGAAGCCAGCAAAGCTTCATCCACTTAAAATAGAACTGAATTTGCCTTAAAGACAAGTCAGGAAAGGGAATCAGTTAATTTTAATGGCTATCTGGAAAAAAAAGATTTTATCTTTTACTGTACAGCTTTCAAATAAAAGGTTCCAGTCAGTCTTTGTGTTCAACAAGAATTGTCAAAGAATACTGAACAATGTAATTTCATTAATTTATGTCTTTCTCTAACTCTAGAACAACTTTTCAGATGTTAGAGAGATAAGGTGGGTGAGGTAGTATCTTTTATTGCAGCAACTTCGGTTGGTGACAGAGAGAAGCTTTCAAGCTACACAGAACTGAAGAAGAGCTAGACTCACATGGCTACAACTACACTGTGTACTTTCAGATGTTGACACGTCTGTGGTCAGTAAAATGTGATCCCTGCAAGAATAAAACCTGGCAGAGGTATAGTTCAGATTCTGTTTTATTCTCAGATAAAAATTGAAATAATAGGAAGTTAAGAATGAGAGTACATACTGGAAACTTAAGGGTCAAAATACTTACAACAATATTGTAAATAGTAAAACCCACCATTGACACCACCTATATACATACATTTACCCTCATAAGTTAGTCAAACATTTAAAAATATGCAAATTGTGAGATATAGTCATTGTCAACTTTATCTTCACCTTAACAACATTTTTTGTCTAGGAATTTCCTTGATTTTGTTAAAAAGTTCTAACATTCAGTTGGGGTGAAAAGGTAAGAGGGAAACAATTCCTCTTTCCTAAACATCTTCAAGGGGGAAAGCTATACTCTGCACACCTCCTATGATCTATAGGACCAGAGATCATTCTCCTGCAGCTCTTAGGAGGTGCACAGTTGTAAGACTACTTGAACATGCACATCAAATTAAGCCTTATGTGACAAGGTAGGAGTCCATCCAAATTCCCACCCTATGCAATTATTAGATTTATCAGCCTCCTCAAACCTTCATGATCCTTAAGAAGTTCATGGCCCCCATACATTTCCATGTGCCTTTGGAGGCTCTATTTGCAGAGTGTTCTAATTCTGGACCCTCTTGTCCAATTTGGCAGAAAAAAAATTGACCTCATCCCTGGAATAAATCTAGCCATTTTGAAGCTTTCTTTAAAAAAAAAAAAAAGATTTTAGAGGAGGGGAAGAGGAGTAGCTCCCTAATCAGCCTTACAGTGGAAATTCAGTTACAGTACAAACTTAACTATGGATTGCTACTGCCACTCCCATATTTTTCACTGAGAAGTTTTTTTTCCTTAGAAGTAGATAGGTCACATAGTCATAATAAAGTATGGGTATATGTTTAAGCAAATGAGTGAATTCAATGGAGCCACCCACATGCTTAAGGTTATGGCTGTACTTAAGTACTTCACAGAATAAGAGCTATGGAGCTTGATTCCAAGCCTTTTGAAGTCATTGGGAATGCTTCTATTGATTTCAATGGACTTTGGATCAGACCTATACAGAGCAATCACAATATCTGATTCCTGTACTTTATTATGAAGAGACGCTTGTACCTGTAGCCTTTTAAATGAACACCATTCTCCTGTGCTTAGCAATAACTCTCAGGAAATGGATTTTTAGGTCAGCAGTCTATGGCAATTTGAATGTGTATTAAACAATGAAACACTGTTTCTTTTAAGGATGACCATAGTTTGAACGTTTGTCAGCACAAGTCTACTTTGTCTCGTTAACCAGCGGCAGCAACAACAAAATTATACAGGACATAAATTTCAAAATTATGAATGGTCAAATTCTGATTTCCATCCTATCACTGTAAATCCGTGGAATCAGTCCATACTTAAAGTAATGAGAAAGATCAGGATTCGGTCCAAAGTCTTTTCACTGGTTCCTTTGCCCAAAAACAGTCCTATATATTAAACCATGAACAATTGTTTCTTTTTCTCTTGTTCAAGTGTAGCAAACACAATTTTCTGTAACTAAGCCTGAAAATAACCTCTACCTCCCTCCCTTTTACAATCTGTGGGGTTTATTTTAGGCCCCATCAAAGTAAAATGATGCAAGGTTGAAATTAATCAAAGAAAGCAATTAATAGTGGCATCAGTGCACTAATTATTGGGCTGTGTATTGAATGATGGCCACTTATGTTGACATGAATGCTGGAACAAAATATTTCCAGCAAGCTCACATATACAGCTTGCAGAACACCCCATGAACATACTCTTCCCTAATGCTTCTTTTGTTCATGAACAATGAGCACTTTCTAACCGCAAGTGACTGATCTCTGCTACAATTGTAACCTGGTACAAAGTAGGCAAAGAATGAATGTTCACATTGACAGGACAATGGAAAACATCTTTCACTAGTGTTGTGTAACATTGTATTACCATGATAGAAAGAGTTGTTCATACTAATGTTACAAGGAAAGCACACCGGGGATTTATTAGATTTCGATTTATCAGTGCATAGAAATTCATGAAGTTTAACTTTAAGACAAAAATGATCAGGAACTTTGAGTAATAGCTTGAAGTGGATGATTAGCTAAGGGGATACAACATTTAATAGCCAAAATAAATTACTATGATTATTTTATTACCTATGCTAACTGATTTCATTGTTTTTATTGAAATAACAGCTCCCAAAAGAATAAAATGTTGCTTCAAAGAATCCCAGCTGCAGGCTTCTCTTGTGGCAATCAAACACAATAAAAAATAGCTGTCATCAATAATACTCTTAATAACTGTGCTACAGCACTTTGAAAATGCATTCCACATTCGCCTGCATACCTGGACTTGAATATGAAGTTGTCTAGCCACTAAGGAGGTTTAGGTGGAATTAAAATAAATCTGTAAAATGCTTATTAAAATAAACATGAATATTTATAGGGAACAATGGAATGTTTTAAATAGGATTTTAATAAACAATTGTGTGGTTAGCTGAGAAGTCTTAGAAGCCTTCTAATTTGACCTTAAACCACATATTAAAAATGTACCTATGTGAGAGCTCTCACTTTATGTCTTCTGTATTTAAATTTGGTTTAAATCCTCCATTAAACACTATAGGCTTTTATAGTGATTTCCATAATCTTCTTGGGTTCATTCCTATTACCTTTTATATCTGATCTGGGTTTGGTTTTGGGTTTAGTTCTAGTTCATGGTTCACTTTTTTATTATAATTATTATAATCTGAACCAGTTATCTGACTCTAGCTGTTGTGCAATTCATTTAAACTCATCACCCATTTATATATATCCCAGTCTCACATCTTCATCCTGCTACTTGCTCCCTACTGGCCTGATGCAAAGCCCACTGAAGTTAATGGAAAGACCCCACATTATCTGCCATGGGCTTTGGATCAGACCAATTCAGTTCAATTCCCCTTCTCCTCTCCCCTATCATCTCTCGCCCCCAACATACACTTTTTAAATACCAGGAGGGAGTGCTTAGTGGCTCAATTTGCAGCTAAGATTTTACTGATACACTGCAGGCCCTCAGGAATCTGTACACATGAAATGAATCACTTGCTTTCTTAGAATCATAGGCCTGGTCTACACTACAAGTTTAGGTTGAATTTAGCAGCGTTAAATCGAATTAAGCCTGGACACGTTCACACGGCTAAGTCCCTTTTTTCGACTTAAAGGGCCCTTTAAATCGGTTTCTTTACTCCACCTCCGACGAGGGGATTAGCGACAAAATCGGCCTTAGCGGGTTGGAATTGGGGTAGTGTGAACGGAATTCGACGTTATTGGCCTCCGGGAGCTATCCCACAGTGCTTCATTGTTGGTGAAACATCCCATGTGATCCACCAGGGCTTGCAGCAACATTGAAAAGTACCCCTTGCGGTTTATGTACTCGGTGGCTTGGTGCTCCGGTGACAAGATAGGGATATGGGTTTCTTTTATCGCCCCACCACAGTTTGGGAATCCCATTGCAGCAAAGCCATCCACTATGGCCTGCACATTTCCCAGAGTCACTACCCTTGATATCACCAGGTCTTTCATTGCCCTGGCAACTTGGATCACAGCAGCCCCCACAGTAGATTTGCCCACTCCAAATTAATTCCCGACTGACCGGTAGCTGTCTGGCGTTGCAAGCTTCCACAGGGCTATTGCCACTCGCTTCTCAACTGTGAGGGCTGCTCTCATCCTGGTATTCTGGCACTTCAGGGCAGGGGAAAGCAAGTCACAAAATTCCATGATAGTGCCCTTACGCATGCAAAAGTTTCACAGCCACTGGGAATCGTCCCACACCTGCAACACGATGCGGTCCCACCAGTCTGTGCTTGTTTCCCGGGCCCAGAATCGGCATAAACCTGCCCCAGTAACACCATGATTTGCACATTGCTGGGGCCTGTGCCTTGTGAGAGGTCTATGTCCATGTCAATTTCACTCTCGTCGCCACGCTGCAATCGCCTCCTCGGCTGGTCCTGGTTTTGCTTTGGCATGTCCTGGCTCTGCATATACTCCAGGACAATGCGCGTGGTGTTCATAGTGCTCATAATTGCCGCAGTGATCTGAGCGGGCTCCATGATCCCAGTGCTATGGTGTCTGGTCTGAAAAAAGGCGCGAAACTAGTAATCTGATGGATGGAGGAAGGGAGGGAGGGGCAAGTGATGACATGGCGTACAGGTACAGGGAATTAAAATCAACAAAGGTGGCTGTGCATCAGGGAGAAACACAAAGAACTGTCACACAGAATGGCCCCTCCAAAGATTGAACTCAAAACCCTGGGTTTAGCAGGCCGTTGATTTCACGGGGGGGGGGAGCAAATGAATACAGAACAAATCTATTTTTTACATCTTAAGCTGGCAGACGACGGTGCAGCATGACTGATAGCCCTCCGCATCTTCTGGGTGCTTGGCAGAAAATACTACGACTGATAGCCATCATCGTCATTGGGAAGGCAGTACGACGACGACGGATACCAGTCGTAATATACCATCTTCTACCAAAAGGCAAGGGGCTGCTGCTATGTAGCAATGCAGCCCCACGTCTGCCAGTCCCATGTCTGCCAGCACCCAGATCGCCGATGAAGGCTACCAGTCATACTGCACCATCTACTGCCAAAAGGCAATTAGCTGCTGCAGTGTAGCAATGCAGTACCACGTCTGCCGGCACCCAGATGACATATGGTGACGGTGAGCTGAGCTGAGCTGAGCGGGCTCCATGGTTGGCATGGTATGTTGTCTGCACAGGTAACCCAGGTAAAAAGGCGCGAATCGATTGTCTGCCGTTGCTCTGACGGAGGGGGAGAGGCCTGACGGCGTACCCAGAACCCCCCGTGACACTGTTTTGCATCATTCAGGCATTGGGATCTCAACCCAGAATTCCAATGGGCGGCGGAGACTGCGGGAACTGTGGGATAGCTACCCATAGTGCAACGCTCCGGAAGTCGACGCTAGCCTCAGTACTGTGGACGCGGTCCGCTGACCTAATGCACTTAGAGCATTTTATGTGGGGACACACATAATCGGCTGTATACAACCGATTTCTATAAAACCGGCTTCTATAAATTGGACCTAATTTCATAGTGTAGACATACTCATAGAATATCAGGGTTGGAAGGGACCTACCAATATAACACTGGTGGTATGACTCCATTATATTAGGAATAGAAGAACAGAAGTCCACTGTGTCATCCAAGACACAGCCAGATAGGTCCTTAGAGTCATTTCAGTGGTAATAGCCAGAAGCTGAAGGACACTGATCAGCAAGTTATTTTAATTGACTCTTGTATAATGTCTTTCTTCTTATGCTTTATCAAGTAACATTGCCTATTGCCACTAAATCGCCTTCACAGCTGGGGAAATGGATTATAATTATAATTAAGATTTTTTGTTATTTTGTATCTCATTGAAACAAAACATTTATTGACATACCCATAAATGGACAGCTAAGATTTTCCCATTCATTATTTCTGTGGCATCAGCAAAATTTGGAGTCAAACAGATGTCACCCTAAACAAAACAAGCAAACACTGGTGGTACTTTTCCTTATTATTCCTTCTATTACAAGGAACCGCACCTTTAAATCAAAACTCAAACTTGAAGTACCACAGCCTCTCACTGTGGTAATGAAAAATACAGAGACATATTGGATCTAAATCCTTCTACTCATGAATCAAAGTGTCTTGGTCCCATTCCGCTCTGCTGGAATCATTTGATCATCTTGTTGAGTCTATTTAGAGACCAGACAAATGTCTACTATGTGAGATGCTACACAGAAGTGCTGCTGAGGATCTAGACATCATAACACAATACAATCACTGTAAAGTACAGTGTACACTTCCCATATTGTTATACAACCCAAAAGAAACAGGTACTTTAACCGTCAGTAACATTTAGAAAACTCTTGAAATCTCTGCAAATCATTGTCAGTAGTATTGCTGATTCTACGAACCATAAGGACTGGACTAGTACTTGTTCATATTTATTTATTTCCTTAGTCAAGGAAAACAATTTCTTTGGAAGGAAAACCAATATTGCACATTTAAGAAAGCTCCCTAAATCCCAAAGAACACGGTCACTTGCCAACTGTTAAGGAAAAAATGGCGACCATGCAATACCAAATTCCACTAGCACACTGTGAAACTGCAATTTTAGACTCATAGACTCATAGATTTTAAGGTCAGAAGGGACCATTATGATCATCTAGTCTGACCTCCAGCACAATGCAGGCCACAGAATCGCACCACCCATTCCTGTAACAAATCCCTAACCTATGCCTGAGTTACTGAAGTCCTCAAATACTGGTTTAAAGACCTCAAGGTGCAGAGAATCCTCCAGCAAGTGACCCATGCCCCATGCTGCAGAGGAAGGCGAAAAACTTCCAGGGCCTCTGCCAATCTGCCCTGGAGGAAAATTCTTTCCCGGCCCCAAATATGGTGATCAGTTAAACCCTGAACATGTGGGCAAGACTCACCAGCCAGCACCCAGGAAAGAATTCTCTGTAGTAACTCAGATCCCACCCCATCTAACATCCCATCATAGACCATTGGGCATATTTACCTGCTAAGAATCAAAGATCAATTAATTGCCAAAATTAGGCTATCCCATCATACCATCCCTTCCATAAACTTATCAAGCTAGTCTTGAAGCCAGATATGTCTTTTGCCCCCACTACTCCCCTTGGAGGGCTGTTCCAGAACTTCAGTCCTCTAATGGTTAGAAACCTTTGTCTAATTTCAAGTCTAAACTTCCTAATGTCCAGTTTATATCCATTTGTTCTTGTGTCCACATTGGTACTAAGCTTGAATAATTCCTCTCCCTCCCTGATATTTATCCCTCTGATATATTTATAAAGAGCAATCATATCTCCCCTCAGCCTTCTTTTGGTTAGGCTAAACAAGCCAAGCTCTTTGAGTCTCCTTTCATAAGACAGGTTTTCCATTCCTCAGATCATCTGAGTAGCCCTTCTCTGTACCTGTTCCAGTTTGAATTCATACCTCCCAGCTTTGTGTCATCCGCAAACTTTATTAGCACATTCCCACTTTTTGTGCCAAGGTCAGTAATAAAAAGATTAAATAAGATTGGTCCCAAAACCGATCTCTGAGGAACTCCACTAGTAACCTCCTTCCAGCCTGACAGTTCACCTACAGTATGACCCGTTGTAGTCTCTCCTTTAACCAGTTCCTTATCCACCTTTCAATTTTCATATTGATCCCCATCTTTTCCAATTTAGCTAATAATTCCCCATGTGGAAGTTCCTTACTGAAATCGAGGTAAATTAGATCCACTGCATTTCCTTTGTCTAAAAAATTGGTTACCTTCTCAAAGAAGGAGATCAGGTTGGTTTGGCACGATCTACCTTTTGTAAAACCATGTTGTATTTTGTCCCAATTACTGTTGACCTCAATGTCTTTAACTACTTTCTCCTTCAAAATTGTTTCCAAGACCTTGCATACTACAGATGTTAAACTAACAGGCCTATAGTTACTCGGATCACTTTTTTTTCCCCCCTTCTTAAAAATAGGAACTATGTTAGCAATTCTCCAGTCATACGGTACAACCCCTGAGTTTACTGATTCTTTAAAAATTCTTGCTAATGGGCTTGCAATTTCATGTGCCAGTTCCTTCAATATTCTTGGATGAAGATTATCTGGGCCCCCCGATTTAGTCCCATTAAGCTGTTCGAGTTTGGCTTCCTCGGATGTGATAATATCTACCTCCATCTTCTCATTCGTCATCCTACCATTATCCCTAAGCTCCTCATTAGCCTCATTAAAGACTGAGGCAAAGTATTTGTTTAGATATTGGGCCATGCCTAGATTATCCTTAACCTCCCATTTCTTCTCTCTTTGTTTTCTTCTTATTTATATGGCTATAGAACCTTTTACTATTGGTTTTAATTCCCTTTGCAAGGTCCAACTCTATATGGCTTTTGGCCTTTCTCACTTTATCCCTGCATGTTCTGACCTCAATAAGGTAGCTTTCCTTGCTAATCCCTCCCATCTTCCACTCCTTGTAGGCTTTCTGCTTTTTCTTAATCACCTCTCTGAGATGCTTGCTCATCCAGCTTGGTCTACAACTCCTGCCTATGAATTTTTCCCCCTTTCTTGGGATGCAGGCTTCTGATAGTTTCTGCAACTTTGACTTGAAGTAATTCCAGGCCTCTTCTGCCTTTAGATCCACAAGTTCTTCAGTCCAATCCACTTCCCTAACTAATTTTGAACACTCAAAGGTCAGACAGAAAAATTTAATGATTCTGTGGGAACCATAAAACACATACATATGATCTGCGATTTTCAAAACTGCCTTCAGGATTTGCACACCCAACTATTATTAAAATGAATGGATATTGGGCATCCAGATCCCTTAGGTGACTTAAAAAATTTCAGCCATGCAGTATTCATATAATTAATTGTACTGTAGTTCAGTGTAAAGTATACGATGTATTGACAGTGTGCAGGACCGGCTCCAGGCACCAGCCCACCAAGCATGTGCTTGGGGCGGCGCCTGGAGGGGGGCGGCACGGCAGGGTGCTCCGGCCCGAGAGCGGGGCCGCGACTGGGCTTGCCGCCCTCCCCGTGGCGCTCTGGCCGCCAGGGAGAGCGGAGCCGCAGTGGGCTCGCCGCCCTCCCCCAGGCGCTCTGGCTGGTTGGGGAGAGCAAGGCCCCAGCTGGGCTTGCCGTCCTCCTCCCGGTGCTCTGGCTGCTGGGGAGAGCGGAGAGCCCCGGCCGGGCTCTCCACCCTCACCCTGGCACTCCGTCCAGTCGGGGATTGCGGGCCCGCGGCCGGGCTCGGCACCCTCCCCTGCCGCGCTGGGGGTGGTGGGGGTGGCTTTTTTGCCTAGGGCGGCAAAAAAGCCAGAGCCGGCTTTGACAGTGTGCATGATATGGTTGAAATAAGATTGCTATAAGAAATAATTTTTGCATTCCCTGACTTTGGAGTATTTCAAGTTGTAACCTCAATATTACACTAATGTAATATTGAATCATTGAATCAAATCTAGTCCAACCCCCTGCTCAAAGCAGGACCAATTCCCAGCTTGACAAAGCCCTGGCTGGGATGATTTAGCTGGGAATTGGTCCTGCTTTGAGCAGGGGGTTGGACTAGATGACCTCTTGAGGTCCCTTCCAACTCTGATATTCTATGATTCTATGATTCTATGATTTGGTATTTAATTTCTTTGTTATGTGAAAAAGACAAAAGGGGAAAATAATAATTTCTTTATCCTGATTTCACAGGTACTGGTATATTTGCACTATCAATAGTACATACAACTATGCAATTCACCAGTGAAACAGCAACAGTAAACCAAACTATGGAACTATCAAGCTATAGGCCTGATTCTGACCTCACATCAGTGTAAATCAGAAGCAACTGCACTGAACTCAGTGAAGACACACAGTTACAAATCTAGGGATTGTCTCTTGTGCATGATGTACAGCACCTAGCACAACTGAAGGACAAGCCTGACTGGGACTTTTGGGTGTACCACAGGACAAATATTTACTATTGTACTACTTAACAGTTTAAATGAGAGGAGAGCCAGGTCCTTTATATTTGTGTTAATGTCTCTCATATTGTTAAGCTGGAAGATGTCAGTTACAGACCTGATTAAAGGTGATGGGTGCCCAAGTTACAGCATATGTTCCAACTGATCGCTGCTGATCTGGGCTTGTTTACACTTACAGCGCTGCACCGGTGTAGCTGCACTGCTGTAGCGCTTAGTGAAGATGCTACCTATACCACTGGAAGAGCTTTTCCTGTTGGCATAGGTACTCTGCCTCCCTCAGAGGTGGTAGCTACTTTGACAGGAGAAGCCCGCCCATCAACATAGCACTGTCTACACCAGGGGTTAGGTTGGTATGACTACTTTGCTCAGGCATATGGATTTTCCAACCTATACCAACCTAACCCCTTGCTAGGTGTATGGATCTAGCTACCGCCTCTCAGGGAGGTGGATTACCAATGCCAGTGGGAGAAGCCTTCCTGTCAACACAGGAATGTCTACACTGTAGCTCTACAGTGATGCAACTATGCTGCTGCAGCACTTTAAATGTAGACAAGCCCCTAGTTCTGTACCATGCCTCTGCCTGTGGCTCCAGGTATGTCTACACTGCAAACAAAAACCTGGGGCACTGAGTCTCAGAGCCCAGGTCAATTGACTTGGGCTTTCAGGGCTTGGGTTACAAGGATAAAAATAGTTAGGCGTTCCTGCTCGAGCTGGAACATGGGCTCTGAGACCCTCCCCTCTGAAGAAACAGGTTCCTTGGTGACATAACCTGCAAGTCCTTGCTGTGGTAAAGCTCTCTTTAAAATGAATTGGAGTTTTGTCTGTGCAAAGGACTGCAGTATAAAATCTTCATTTCTTACTCTGGCAAACCTCCTGTTGATTGATAAAGGGGAATTTTTCCTGAGTAGAACTTGGTTCTTAGGCCCCAATCCTGTAAACATTTATTCATGTGCTTAACTTTAAGCATGCAAGTACACCAAGAGATTTGTTTAAAATCAAGTGTGTGCATAAATGTTTGGAAAAGTGGGGTGTAGGGGAATGACTTTGATATAGTTATTTATAAAAGTATTATAAATTTTTCTTATATTTAAGTTATTACAATACTGACCCTCACCTTTACTGAATTTTAAGAGATACTTACAATTATTCTCATACAATGAAGCTCGCAGAATATGACAGTTCACATGCTTGCATTTTTGGTTGCTTATTATATGAAATGTTAGAGTTAATTAAGGAAATCCTAGGAAATCTCTGCTTTTTGAAAACCGTGACAGACACCAAGTGTCAAAGAGGATGAAATCTCCCTTCCCTTTAAAACCATAATTATTACCGCCACATGTATTTACACAATATCTGGAGTGCAGCTTCATAATTCTTATTTTGCTTTAACATTGTTTACTATTTTCTTTTATGCTATTTTTTGAAAGTTGTATATATAACTATTCGTTATTGCGATGTGCTTTGTATAGAATATGTGATAGTAGTCTTTATTTCCAATTTGTAGAGATACTACAAAGGGTAGGTTATAAATCTAGGAACCATTTAGTTAAAAAGCAAACAGCTAACAAGAATATTGTCTCAAAGAACAGGACACGGACAGACACACACACCCCTCATACAAGATAGCAGTTTGACATAGACATTATCTTCATCTTAACAAGACAAACTTGTAAGTTATTTATGTTTTAGAAAGAGATCTGGCTGTGTAACAGAATGTGAGGATAATCTTTATTCAGTATATTCCAAAGAGAAGTAATGCTTAGTTTATAGCTCTCCTAACACTTCTAAGTCATAAAGTGGGCTTCTTCACCCATCCTCTTTGCAAAGAGAAAAACTTAGTTTTAAATACATATAAAGATTTCTAGAAATATTTGTATTGCAATTGATTTATTTTATAAATACTCTAAAGTCTTCCTTCTTTAAACTTTAAATCTACGGTTGGAAAATGTAATCGGTATCTTCTTTAAAACTTCAAACTCCGGTTTCCACTTAAATGTGAAAACCTTTTTGTTATCCATCAAATGCTTAAGCATCATACGCTTCTTTGGAGATGTATATTTGCAAATATTTTGTATCTAAATGAAAGCTTTCTAATAATAATGGCCTGATACCATCACTATGTGAATAGTAATATATTTTATTTACAAATATAGCAAGGTCATTTGATGCTATACTAAGAGAAGAAGCCATGTGAGTATAGAAAATTTGATATCTATTGGGGAATTAGTCAGTTATCTGGCAATGCTTAAGCAACTCATTATCAAATCCTAAAAGACAAGAACAACATTTCCAAGCATGGTTAAGAATAAGCAATATTTTCTTTGATGACCATTTAAGTTGAAATATACTTTTAAAGAATCACTTAACTTAAATAAGGCTATTGTAAGAACTGAACAACTTTTGTATAGGAAATAGAGGTGTTTGGACTCATCTGAAACAGAATTCAACACCTGTTAAACCCTGAATAGAATTAAAGGGATATCTCAGAAAATGAATTTAATATAAGGACGAGTTTTAACTCTATCTTTAAAGATGTTCTGAGAATTTTCTTCCACAAAAGACTAGAGCAATATAACCATAAAGTTGCAGATTTCATACCCATGAGCTAAAGATACTATGAAAATTGACAGTGGCTAATATCTGAATCCAGCCAAACTCCTAAAAGGGGTGTGCCTTCCAACTTCAGTGAGACTATGCCAACAGAGGAGTATACATCTCTGTGAACTAAGTGCACTCTTATGCTTATGTAGTCTTTCTTACTCTTACTTTTATGCATTCTTATAGATGCTTATTCTCTTACACTCTCAATGCTCGGCTCAGCTTGTACATCTTATTTAGACAAGCAAGAAACAGCAGCAACAAAACAGCTAAGAAGAAAGAAGCCTCCTCAGAGCATCAAAAAAAAGTAACCTTCCAGTCTCACACTGCTCCTGCAACATTACGAAATCACAGAGATTTTGGCGTTACTGGTGAGATGGAATTTGCAAAAGCTCTGCCAAGTAATTAGATTACATTTTTCTTATAATATATTTAATGAAATATTGAGATGCTATTGTAATTTAAGGTACTAACAGCTTCGCCTGCTAAACACCAGATTGTTTAGACTATATACTTCTAGAAAGGAGACAGAAGCTGAGCTTGGTAAACAGAAAGAAATATTGAGATTTAATTTGAGTTTAACATTCTTAATATTAATTATTTGCCTGTCTCAAGACTGCTCCTTGAATGGTTTGTTTTAAATAACTGAGTTAAAAACGCAGTTTCATAGGATTTAGTTAAGATTATTTACCTCTGCCCACTTATCAACTGTTTATGTTACCCATGATAAACCGAACAGGAGTAACCAACTGTTTTAGTCATCTATGAGACCTTAAGACCTGGTCTACACTTAAAAATTAGGTCAACATAGCTATGGTGCTCAGGGTGGTGAAAAATCTCCCCTTCCCCCCCATGTGTGCCCCCCACCTCCCCAATGCTGTAGCCATGCTGATCTAACCCTGGTATAGACACAGCTAGGTTGACCAAAGAATGCTTCATTCAACCTAGCTACTATTGCTTGGCAGGCATGTGTTCCTATAGAGATGGGAAAAACCCTTCTATTTCTGAAGGGAGCGTGTACAGTGCAGGTTATGTCAGCATAACTACAGCACTGTAGCCATGCTGCTATAGTCTCTGTAGTATAAACTTGACTTAAAACAGGACACACTAGTGATACTGAGACTAATATACTTGGGTTTTAATTTACTTAGTGAAGGGTGTCTCCACCTGAATAGAACCACTTTTAAGGTATAATCTCTGTGTTTGAAGCTACTCACAGACACATACTGAGGGACTGTAAGTAGGCGAGGACAAAAAAATTGGCCAAAAAGTTGTTTTCCATTAAAGATGTGAATTTGGATTGACCAACACATTTTTTCTCAAATTGGCATCAATTTCAGCAAATTGTTTGATCAGAAAGAATAAAAACCACCTTTGGAAATGTAAAAATGGTTTATGTTGACATTTTGAAAACAAAGGGTTTGGATTTTGGGGCTAGAGCCATAAAAGCACTTAAGCACAAAATCAAGGAGGAGCAGATGATGGTGGTGGCAGTGGTGCTCTCCTCATACCCAGAGACTAGTAGCTGCGGCATTCATCTGAGAAGAGGGTTCAAGTGCCTGCTCTGGGGCTAGTGGGGATAAGGAGGACACCACCATCACCAGTTCTTCCTCCTCCTCCACTTGATTTTGCACTTAAATCCCCTCATGAATCTAGTCCATTGTTTACAAATTTCCATTGCTTTTATTAAAAAGTTAAACACATCCAGAAACAAAATATTTCATGCTGAACAGGATGTTTAGTTTGACCTGAAATGAATTTTGTCTAACCATTCAATTTTCTGGAAATTTTAAAACATTTTGGTTTTGAGGGAAAACAATTCCCCCCTTCCAATTTATTTTGAATTTCCAGCAAACGAAAAAAATCTGTCATTCACAGAACTAATTGGAAATGAAGAAACCATTGTTTATTGTCTGTTCCCTGTTTTGTTTCATTTTTTTCTTTCTTTCCCTTACTTTAACAATAAAATATTTATAGTTAATAATTGTGATTATTTTGCTTGTCTTTAATTGTGATATCCCCAAAGCATGCCAAGAACCCCATGTAACTAAACTAGCAGGAGTCACATCCCTGAGTTGACATTAAGAGATAATTATTAAAATTTAGCCTACCAGTTCTTGTTTCTCTAGTCTGTACATTTTTAGTAATTTGGGGGATAAAATTATTAATGGAAATCATTAACTTAAAACACCTTTTTATAACCTACAGGGGGCTTTAGTGTAACCAGCCATTATCTAAGTTGCCTCTTCATCTTCAGACTCCTACTATGCTAATTTTTCATTCTGGTATTTGGAATGGTCTTCCTTTGATATTTGAATTCACTATGTTTGGAGGTATATTATACAACCAGCTCAAAATATTCTGTAGCCAAGTCTCCAGTCAATAACTGACCACATTAAAATTAAATATGTATACACAGACTCTTAATTCTGCTTCACCTCTTTGGGACAAAGTCATCCTAATATTAATGCATAAAGTGCCCGAAAATCTTGTACACAGTAATCTGTTCTCCAACCAGCATCCTCAAACCATATTTCATTACTGACTCAATTTAACTGTCATGTATTTTGCTGTATTCCCTTCCCTATCACTGCTGATTACCAAAGGTGCACGTGTGTAATAGAAGCTTTTTCCTTCCTAATCAGTCAATTCCTCTTGTCAACTACCTTCACCATGAATTAAACAATCAAATGTTCTGTGACATCAAAACTCACTTCCATGATAATAAATTGTGATGGTACGAACAGTGGATTATGGCATCACTGAATGAATCACAGCAAAGGGAGGATGCTCATTAGAAAAAGAGCTTCTAACTTGTGCACGTAGTCTGGTAATCAGCTGTGATGGACAGCGTAATGAAACAAAAGCACATGACCCCTTTATTAACCATATCTATTTAAAAATACTGTGATGGGTTGAGTCCTGCACGACTCGCACATGTTATAATCATCCTGACAACAATAAACAACACAACAGTCCCTTAGTTGGAAATATTTACGAAACTTTTCCAACACACTAAGGTGAAAGAAGGCTATGCATTCAAGTATCAGAGGGGTAGCTGTGTTAGTCTGGATCTGTAAAAAGCAACAGAGTCCTGTGGCACCTTTAAGACTAACAGATGTATTGGAGCATAAGCTTTCATGGGTGAATACTCACTTCGTCAGATGCATTCAAGAAGATGCTTAACTTAAACAGTGTGAGCATTCTTAATATTAATAATTTGGTCTATAAAACTTAACCCTAGAGTCAAACAAATACTTGACCAGACCCTCATGTGCTGTAATCAGTGTAACTCCATAGATTTCAATGGCAGTATGCTGATTTACACCAGCTAAGGATCTGGCCCCATGTGTCTAACCAAGTCTATAGTGGTAATCCCACATCAGACACAGATAACGTCAGACCAGATACTAAAACAGAGCACAGAGCAAAGTAGCAACAAAAGTGCATGTGCACTCAAAGAACATCTTAAAGCTTCTACAAGGAAAGAGGCAGCAGAAAATGTTTACTGCCATTTGTTCTGCAACAACTAAAATTAAAATGGTATAAAGTCTATCACAGACATTTCGTCCATTCATATTTTAGGCTATGTCCATGACAGCTTATGTCAGCATAATTTATGTTGCATAGGGGTGTGAATAAACCACCCCCCTGAGCGACATAAGTTACATCGACCTAAGCACCAGTGTGGACAGCACTATGTTGGCAGGAGAGCTTCTGCCACAGACATAGCTACCGCCGCTTATGGAAACTGGAGTAGTTAAACCAATGGGAGAGCTCTTTTCTGTCGGCTTAGAGTGGCTAAATTAGAGAGCTTACAGCAGAGCTCTAGTATAGCCATAGCCTCAGGCGTTGTCTACACTGGCAAGTTTCTGCACAATAAAGCAGCTTTCTGCATTGTAACCAACTCCGATCTCCCTCTGGCAGGTCTGGGCCTGCCCTCATACTCAGATCGTTCAGGTTACAGTGCAGTTACAGAACTGTCATATCGAGATTTTCTAAAACATGTTGGAGAAATCTTTCTCTGATGAGGCTTCTGGTAGTGAGTTTGTTTGGGTAGCAGGCAAAGATAGTGCCTTTTTCAAGGGCCAGAAAGAGACACTCTGGTTCTTGCTTTTTAGGTAGTCATAGGCAAACCGCAAAAAGAATATAGGTCCACTTTGTATAAACTTCCTCCAAATCAGCTGCGAATTCTTACACTATTCCACAACTTCCTTTTATTTTTGGATCAGTTTACACTGATGTGTGAATTTATATAGTCATGTACATCACCTCTAAATTTCACCCATTGCCATCTAAGGATTTGCACCTGCTCCAGTACTTAGTGCAAACCATTTTTCAAAGAATGCACTTAAGTTTGTATTGTGTATATAGCAAGGGATGCAGCCACAGAGAGTATCATCGTTTCTGGTTCCACCTCTAAATGTCCAAATAGCCTCTATTTTTCAGAGCAGCCATGGAGGAATATCCAAGGGGTAAGGATGGTGTAGAACCACCACTCTCCCTTTGTATGCAGAAATGCACATATGCAGGGGCCATTTCATGCATAAATCTACAGCGGATGATCCAACTAGAAAAATAGGAAGAATCATCTCAGAAAACAAAGGACATTTAGGCAGACCTGTTTCTAAGCGAAACGTGTTTCAAAATTTTCAAAAAGGCAGCTGCTGCTCTTTAACTGATTTTAAATTCACCCAGGAGCCTGTCAAACTATTTTCTTCTACATATTATTTTCAAAGACATGTTCTTATCGCATTTCAAGTTGTTTAGATCAGCACAGGGTTTAGATAGCGTAATTCCCACAGGTACGTACTGTAACAATATTGCAGAACTTAAAAATTCGTGTCATACTGATGTGACTAAATTTGTCTTTAAAAGCAAACATTTTCAGATACAACCTCAAGAAAAAAACAAAAGCCTAAAAATGCTGATGTTTGTCAACATAGTACTTAAGATTCCTGGATTCCCCATCACTTTTTAAAAAAAGTGTCTACAAATATTTAAATTAAAAGGAAAACACGAAGATATAAACAATGTATATAACATGATTATAGAAAGATATCTCGATACTTTATCCAGTTTTAAAGAGAATTATACATAAAAATAAATAACTCCATGTGTGTGTGTATCTATGTATTCATGCAATATTTTTTTCTGACCCAGCACACAACCTGACTTTATCTGATACACTTTCACTAATTGTCCCAGTTATAAGCTATATCCATGGTAGTTGTAGCTGTATCAGTTCCAGAATATTAGAGAGAGAAAGTGGGTAAGGTAATATCTTTTATTGGACCAACTTCTGCTAATGAGAGAGACAAGCTTTTGAGCCATGCAGAGCTCTTCTTCAGGTACTCCCAGTGTCACAGCTAAATGCAAGGTAGAACAGATTGTTTAGCATAAGTAGTTAGGCAAGGTAGAGTGGCCCTTTAACACCTTTACAGTCAGGACAAAAAGAGGAGGTTAGTGGGTTAGAGATTGTTGTAATAAACCATAAATCCAGTCTCTGTTCAGTCCATTATTTTTGGTGTCCAGCAGTGTGGCTCAAAAACTTGCCTCTCTCACCAACAGAAGTCGGTCCTATAAAAGGTGCTACCTCCCCTACCTACTCCCCCCACCTATAAGCTGTAAGAGAGGCAGGGGCATATGTTGGACCATATCAGGGAATTTCTGCATTGGAACCATAAAGTGTATGTAGAACCATAAAGTATGTGTATAACAAGTCTGAGGCCAAGAGAAACTAGGGGTAAGATTGAATTCAATTGAATTCCCCACAGCTTAGGCCTCTTGCTTTTTCCATTACTGTGTCTCTCTCTCTCTGTGAGAAACATGCAAGGCCAAACTACTAATAGTGTTAACACATCCTAAGATAGAAAGTCTGTTCTCAAAAACAACTGTAATTGTTCTTCCAAACAGAACACAGTTTACTAGCTTTTAACTTTTGTTATGTATGTTAAAGTTTAAGTAAATTTGAAACATCCTAAGAGTTGTTAGAAGTTAAGAAATAAGTAATAAGTGATAAATGTATGTTAAAATAGAGGATGTATGTGAATGGATGCTTGATTTAGATAAAGGATAAATTGATTTAGATAAAGAATGAATGGTCAGGGAAGTGCCAGCCTAAGAATTACAACTTCAGTCCGATTGGCAGAAGAATGCACAGACTAGAGATAACCGGATGACCCTCGGAGGGCAGGCCGGAATCCACCCAAGTATCCCCCTGGATGGAGGGCTGAAGACTCCCGAAGAACAAGATAACACTCAGATATTCAGGGATGTGCCACCTGCTAATTGATTATCACCTCAAAGAAACATCAGCAGGATGAAGCAATTCCCATAAACTTGTATAAGGACAAAATCCTATAAGAAGAGACTAAAGAATGAAAACTTTTGAGTCTGGTTCTGCAGCCACCCTCCAGGAGCATAGGAAGCACATCTGACAAGGACTCGGCTCCACCCTCATGTGCAGACTACCTGGCCAGTACTCTGCCATGAGCAACCTCTAGGCTGGTAACTATAACAACTCTGCAGAACTTGTATGAATGAGTGTGTGAATGAATAAGGAAGGGTAGTGAAATAATATTGAATTGCATATCCTGATTTCTCGCTCTTTCTCTGTATTTACAATAAACCTGGCATTTTGCCTCATCCCTCTTATAAGATCCTGTTGGTATTATTTTGTTAGTGTAACACATAGCATTTTGAGTGGCAGATCCTTGCTTTTGGAATTCATTCTTCTAATGAAATATTTGTTTACTATATGGTGCTAGAGAAGTGTTCAAAGGATTGAATATTTGGGTTAGATTGAAATGATGGGATTCAGGGGGACTGTGCTGCAGCAGAAGCCTCAGGGAAATTCCTGGGAGTCACCCAAACAATCTCTTCAGGGCGCTGCCAGATCTTACTTTGCCTTGCAGGTTAACATTAGGGCACCCTGAGCCCTCTTGAAGCCTTCCCCTGCAGTGTCCAGCTCTTAACCAGTGGATACTCACAGAAATTACCAGGTAAGTGATCTCCCAAGTAACAGTCTGTGACATTCCCCTCTGGTGTTATCTGCACCGGTGATCTGCTAGGTCACTCCAATCCTTGACTCTGGGAGCCAGCCATACCCTGCTCTGCTGTTAGAACCCCACACTCCTGGGCTGTTCACCACAGCCTCTGGCATGTAAGCTGCTCCTTGGACTGTGCAACTGAATGACTCTAGCCAATAGCTCCAGTCCCAGACACAACCCTAGGAACCTCCATCTTGCAGTGCCCAGTTATGCCTGTTGGATGCTGCAAGCTTATATGAGTTCATCAATTTAACAAAGAAATTGATATGTACCAGGCTTGTTATCCCAAGGGGAGTCTCTGACACACTTCAGACCAAATGCACTGCTTCAGGTAGAATAAACAAACAAATTTATTAACCACAAAGATAGATTTTAAGTGATTATAAGTCAAAGCATAACAAGTCAGATTTGGTCAAAGGAAACAAAAGTAAAATGCATTCTAGGCTGATCTTAACACTTCCAGTGCCCTTACAAGCTTAGATGCTTCTCACCACAGGCAGGCTGGTTGCCCTTCAGCAAGGCTCTCCCCTTTGATCAGCACTTCAGTCACTTGGTGGTAATGTCTGCAGATGGAGGTGGAAGAGAGAGGAAGAGCATGGCAAATGTCTCTCCCTTTTATCATGTCCTTTCTTCCCTCTTGGCTTTGTCCCCCCCCCCACCGCTTCAGAGTCAGGTGAGCATTACCTCATCACAGTCCGAAACTGATCAAAGGAAGGGGGGTGACTCACTCAAGAGTCCAACAGATCCTTTGTTGTTGCCTAGGCCAGTGTCCTTTGTTCCTGTGAGGCTGGACTGGGTTTGTCCAACACATGCCCTGATGAGGTGTGAACTGCCCCTCTCCTTCTGGAGAGTTTTTGCCTGGGCTTGTTTTAAGCCATGAGGACACATTTTCAGCCTCATAACTATATACATGAAATTACAACCTGTAACATTTCTATAACATTACTATAACAACGATTACTATAACATTACCATAACAACAATGCTCAGTACATCATGAGCCTTCCGAAGACACCTGACATGACAAACTTTATACCTACCACACAATCATATTATAAGGATGAACATGGGGATGCTGGGTGTTCCTGCGAGGTACAGAACACAGTCCACACACCAGCTTGTCTGGTTCAGCTGAGGATCAGCTTCAATATAACACAACACTGGTATATTTATAGTGAAAACAATCATACATTTATTATCGAAGGTTAATATCTAAGAGATAGTGACTAAGGATAATGCTGGAAACAAAAACTTCTACATATAAACCAAAAAGTATAACATGCTTCCTAGAATCTAAACTTAACAGGCTAAAACCATTGTTTAAAGTAGTTTCTCTCATCTAAAGCAATCTCCCAGCATCTCCAACCAACATGGCTGGGATCCCCCTATCATGAATGCAAAAAGCCCGGTTCTTTTTGCTTTCTCAGTGAAGGATAAATGGATATCTTTTTGCCTTCCCCTTATATTCCCCAAAGTCATTGTCTGCTTCCAGAGACAGGACAACCTCCTGTGGTTCAGTCCCCTGTGTCTTGCTACTCTGTTGACTTCATATGTAAGTGGCACTTCCATTGTGTTGGCTTACAATGCTTAATCTAACATGCCAACAGAGAAGCAGGTGAATCAGTGTTTTTGTTTGTCAGCTTTGCCTTGGACACAGACTGTAAAATATATTTTCAGTACATATACACAACTCCTTCAATATCATCAGTACAAAGATCTCACAACCATTATAAGGATCAGTATGACAAAAGCTTTTATTAGAGTCTTCACATGACATCATTTAGGAATAAATACCAGTTTGCCCTGACAGTGGTGGCATGGTCAAACCACACTATAACTATGTTATAAAAATGTTTTATAGCATAAACCTCTTCTTGTGCTAATAAATTGCATTTGCTAGCACGTTTTTACACAGTTGGGCTCTGACTATCCTGGGTGGCCGATCTGTATTCTACCCACTACAGCCACACTTGTTAAACTACTGGAAGCTCTTTGTAGATGGAGCCTACATTTTTTTAGGCAATTCTAGGGCTTCTTACTTCCAGCATTGTTCAATAAATTCATCTCTCTAGATCTCTTTTAGCATCTACAGCATCCAGCTAAGGTATCCGTTGTAACTGGGCCTCAAACACATTACAATTCCTCTTCTTTTACACTGGGCCATGCGCTCTAGAAACATCCAGGCTTATTTCCTAAACCCTATCAATCACATTTCTCAGGTGTGATGTCGCAAAATTAGACAATGCCATGACAGCAATCAAAACATTAGTGAAGGCTCCTCCACTGGCATTCAAACAGCAGTAATGAAAGGGGAGGAGAAAATCTATCCAGTAACTTGTCCAGTAATTTGAGACATGGGTAAAGGCAACTCAGATCTATTAATTATCTAAAATAAACATGCAAAACCAGTACTGTGGAGAAATAGTAGTATTTAAAATTATATATACATATATAACATATATATGAACTAATTATCCCTCACAGCACCCTTCGAGGTACATAACTATTATTTATCCCTCATTTTATAAATTGTAAAATTGACATAATTTCATCAAGTATTATAAGAATTATACAATTCCACAAAAAATTCTCTGAATAATTAGTGAATAGTGACAGTGAATGACTGAAGAAGGGAGAAAGAAAGCATGTGTTCCACTTTTAGCCTTAACAGGAAAGAAAATAGCTACCTTAGGCCAATATACAGTAAGGACACAGTCCTGCTTCCTTTGAAATTTGTGGGGAAAACTCCCATTGATTCCAATGATAGCAGGGTCAGGCCCTAAATAAATATTTGTTTGTTCATTATCAGAGCTTATTGATATGCAGACTTATAGTTCAGTCATATGTTTAATATCCTCCTTATACTGTGCTTGTATACATATATAAAAAAATACAGTTAGTAGCAACAAGGTGTCAGGTGGACAAACTTCAATCTAAAGAATTTATAAAAAACAAAAGAGGTGAGTGGATCTCTGAAATTGCAGTCAGACCACATTAAGCTGTAAGCACATCACTTACAAGATGCTATTGTTTATTCTGTATAACTATCCCAAGTTATCATGTGATTGTCCACTGTTGCACAACTTGCCATGGTACAAGTGGTATGGTAGAAATTAGTTTGCAGCCAACTTTTGACAAGAACCTCAAATTAACTTATAACAGACTCCCAACTGTGTTTACAATTTGAGTTACAGCTGCCACCTTGCAGTTACACCCCCACACTTAGCTCACAAGGACAGATTCAATGAGAAAATGCCCTGCATTCATTGTCTCATTATCAACCTAACACACCTTGTAAACAGAATATGGCTCAAATATGTGTATGACTAAGACATTATTGTAAGATTAAGGTCTGGAATAATAAAACAGTTCCTTATAGCTGAAAAATAATTGTAACATAAAATTCTTTATTTTGACTTTTTATGGAAAGATTTATCGGGGGGAGAGAGGAGTGGAGTGGAATCAAATGCTGAATGGGGAGGGCCAAGAATTTACTCTGTAAATTGGCAGGCTGCCAAAAGCACCTCTGGTAGGGGATATGCAACTTTAATCTTTATTACGGAATGATCACAAATGGACTGTTTCAGAAGACCATCTGTTCTCAGTGGAGCATTGGAGCAGCAGGCTGCATGCTTCATTCTGTCCTTCACCTTGTGTTCTTGATTCTTAGCAAAGCTCCCATTCTGAAAGGTTAGAATTTATTAATGGAATGCTGTGTGCATGTGTGTTTGTGGCTTTTTTATTTCAACAACAACTGTTTATTTTTAATAGATGACAGGACTGACAGCTGCTGGTTTATTTTAGCCCTCCCAAATCTCAGACTTTCCAAGAAATACGTGATATTATTGTGTTATTGGATCTCTCTATTGAAGTTGAACACAAGAAACTTTCACTTTGATGTCCAAGATGACTGATAAATGTCAGACTACATTTCCATTATGAAACATTTTCCTGAATGGACAGTGTTGATTCTCTCCCCATTTTTTTCTGTTTTAACCCCTTAAATGGCTCAGTCATGGCTACCATTCTTTTCAGATGAAGAGCTCTTCAAGGGATGAATGTGGTCTCCGAATGTATGAGGGTAAGATAAAAGATTCTGTACATTTGCTGTATTCCATTTTCACAACTTGCCTTGAACCTTTTACTTTTAACAGATCGGAATTACCTTGGTCATACTGCAAACTGAGTCTTGCCAATTTTGATCAAATTTTGACAAATAATAATTGTGTTGTACAGCTGGAGAATAACAATGTCAAGCAGGTTTACTGACTGAATTTTAAACCCCTCACATTAGTAGACCTCTCACAATAAGGCCATGTCTACGCTACCAATTTTTGTCGACAAAAGTGATGTCGACACCCAAAAGTCAACATAATAAAAATCGGAATTTCATGTTCACACTTGCTTCTTCTGTTGGCAGATCACATCCATGTTGGAGAAACCATCATCGGCAATGTGAACAATGCACTGTGGGTACCTATTCCACAGTCCAGCTCGACACCTTCTGTCACTAAGTGTTGTGGGAAGGCAGAGCAGATACAGCGCATCTTGGGACTGGGCTCAATGTCCCATAATGCATTGCTTTCTGTCCCAGCACTCCATAGGCTTCCAGCTTTCTTTTGAGGCATTTTTGCAATGACACTTCTTTGCTGTGCATTTTTGTGAGAAGGGATGGATCCCGCACTGCTCTCCTATGCTTTGTTAACTGTAATGAAGACATTGCGGATGGCAGTGCAGTTAATCATGAAGTTCCTAACAGAGGAAGACTCACAGGCACCCGACATTCTGCGTGATATGGATGGGGCAACTTTAGACTGCTTTTGGTATTCACAGAGCAACTACTTAGGGTAGACATCACTTTTGAGCTTTCAAGCATTGAATTGTGGGATCATATTGTCATGCAGGTGTGGGTGAAAAGCAGTGACTACACAACTTTTGGATGCAGAAAGCCACCTTCTTCGAACTGTGTGTGGCACTCACCCAAGACCTGAGGTGCAAGGACACCAGAATGAGAGCTATTGTCTCGGTAGAGAAGTGTGTGGCAATCGCTGTGTGGAAGCTGGTGACTCCAGACTGCTACTGGTTGGTCGTGAATCAGTTTGGAGTGGGGAAGTCGACTGTTGGGGCTGCGTTAATGCAAGTGTGAAGGGCAATAAATCGCATCCTGCTATGAAGGGCCGTGACTCTGGGAAATGTGTGTGAAATAGTGGATGGCTTTGCAGAAATGATTTTCCTAACTGTGGAGGGGTGATAGATGGCACACATGTTCCAATTTTGGCACCAGACCACCTTGCGATGGAGTACATCAACAGGAAGTGGTACTTCTTCATGCAGGTGCTTGTGGATCACCATGGGCATTTCACTGACATCAACACAGGGTACACCATGAAGGTCCATAATGCATGCATCTTCTGGAACACCAGCCTATACAGAAAGCTGCAAGTGGGGACTTTCTTTCCAAACCAGAAGATTACAGTGGAGGATATTGAAATGCCCATAGTGATCCTGGAAGACCCGGCATACCCCTTACAGCCGTGGCTCATGTAACCTTATGTGTGACACCTGGACAGCAGAAGGGAGCGGTTCAACAACAGGCTGAGTAGGTGCCAGATGACAGTTGAATGTGCCTTTGGCAGATTAAAGGTGTGCTGGTGATGCCTTTATGGCAGGTTAGACCTTAATGAGGATAATAGTCCCATGACCATAGCTGTGTGCTGTACGTTGCATAATCTCTGTGAAGCTAAGGGTGAAAGGTTTCCTCGGGGTGGAGTACTGAGGCAGACTGCTTGGCTGCTGATTTTGAGTAGCCAGATACCAGGGTTATCAGAGGAGCCCAGTGGGGGGACAATTCGAATCAGGGAGGCTTTGAGGGAGCACTTTGACAATGAGCACCAATCAGACATGCCTCAATGTTACATTACATGTAGTTTTCCTGGGAAGTAATGATGACATCTGGGGCCATATATTCCACTCAGAAAATGATTAAAATGTAAGTGCATGTATTGGTAGTGCCTGCAATCTCCATTTGTAGAAAAAATATAAAGATGATTAACCATTATAAAACTTTGTTTTTATTGAACAAGAAACACCACATATAAACACACGGATGCTTGGTGGGAGAGGAGGAACCAGAGAAGGGTGGACTTTCACTGCTGTATGTAGATCCAGCTATCATTGTGAAAGTTGTCCAAGGAGTGAAGGGGAAACGGAAAAGTCCTGGAAAGTGGAAAGTAATGTGCGGGTGGAGCTTGGTGGGGGGGCATGGAAAAGAGTTCTGAATCTGCTGCAATGGACACTGAGCACAGATCTACTCAGTCTGCAGCATTATTAAGGACTTCAGCATCTGTGTTTGCTTCTCCATTACTTTAATCATCTGCTCAATTGTGTCCTTAAACACGTGATTCTCTTTTCTGTCCTGCCGTTCACCTTCCCAGCATGCCTTGTGTTCCCTTTTTTCTGCATTGGAGCACTGCAGTACCTCTCAGAACCTGTCATCTTTGCTGCGTCTTGGGCGCTTTCTTATTTGGTGGAGACGCTCAGCCAGGGTGCATAGGGTTTTCCTGAAAGCCAAATCTGGTGAAGCACAGGGGACAATGCACAGAAGCGGGAATGTTAAATTCCTGCACAGCGTTGAAAAATTTCAGTTAAATACATCCTTTTGCAACATTCCAATCATCTTTTCATTGACCCTAGCCAGGCACAATCTCTGCGAATACCCAGAGCATGGTGAGTGTTGGCAGGGCTGGGGAGTGGGAAAGGCGCTCCACAGGGGAAAAGAACACACACTCTTTGCAAAGGTCATGGTGCAGCATTCTAGTGAAAAAATTCTAAAATTCTCCCACACTTTTCCACAGGCAGGGTAATTCCAGCAGACATCTCACTGCTAAGGGTAAGCAGGGAAACGAGGGTCTACTCCATGCTTATGCCTTCCACCCTGCTCCCTGTGCTGTTCACCTATGTGCCGCTTTGGTCTCTGCACAAGTGATTGCCGAATGGTGAGGGGAAGTTTCCTACAAAGGGGGAAGGAACAAAGATGCTCTGCCACGGAACCTTCAGCAGAGGATTGCTAAGTACCTTCAGGAAACTTTTCTGGAGATTTCTCTGGAGGATTCCCGTGAGAACTCAGCATGCATCAATACCCTGTTCCACTGTCTTGATTAGCTACACAGGGAAATGTCCAGCTCACAGAAACACAGCCAGCCTCCCACATTTCTATACCCTGAACCCACCTCTGCATTACACAAGCCATGGCCACTTACCAGGAATCTCATCTCCTGCTTCTTGCTCCCTGGAGAGCAACTGCTCAGACTGGCTAGACACTTCTGGAGTGGAAAACAGTTCCTGGCTGCCTCCCCCACCGGGCAACCCCGCCAGGAGCTGCACATCCACATCTAACTCCACCTCTTCATCAAGAACTCTGTCCTCCAAGTTAGGTCCTCTTTCCGCTGCCTCTGTTCCCTCCAAAGTATCCACGGGGCTCTTGGCGGTGGAGGTGGGGTCACCACTGAGGATAGCGTCCAGCTCCTGATAGAACCAGCAGGTCTTAGGTGAATCAACGGAGAGACGGTTTGCTTCCCTCACCTTATGGTATGCCTGCCTCAGCTCCTTTATCTTCGCTCTGCACTGCAGTGTGTCCCGATCATAGCCCTTTTCGCATAAGCCTTGAGAAATATGCCCATAGGTATTCCAATTCCTCTGGGTCAAGCTCAGCTGGGACTGCACAGCCTCCTTTCCCCATATACTGATCAGATCCAACAGCTCCACAATGGTCCAAGCGGGACAGCGTTGCTGTGATAAGCCACCATGGTCACCTGGAAAGATGTGATGAGACCACTCCACACTGAGCCAGCAGGAAATGGAATTTCAAAAATTCCTGGGGCATCTAAGTGGGAGGGGCAGTTGGTTGGTTACCTGGCTGCATGGCGGTGGAGTTCAAACTGCTGACCAGAGTGGTCAGAATGGGCATTGTGGGACACCTCCTGGGGACCAATTAAAGCGATGAAATCAAGCGTGGTGTCTACACTGGCACTTTGTCAAGAAAAATATAGAGGAAAAAGACGTAAGTCTCTCGTTGTTGTGGATGTATTTAGTCACCAAAACCAGGCATTTTTCCTAACAAAAGTCACATCGCAGTGTGTATGCTCTGACAGTTTGGTTGACAATAGACAGTTTTTGGCGACAAAACTTGGTAGTGTAGACAAGGCCTAAATATTAACACTGCCAGGCACCATAATACTGAAGTTTCATGATTTTGGGAGACAAGGGCCAAGATTTTTTAAAGTGACTTGATTTTGGGGTGGCCCAACTTGAAACACCTTGAAGAGCCCTGATTTTCAGCACCTAAAAATTTAGGCACCCAAAATTATCAGTCTCTTCTGAAAACTTTGCCCAAAATCTAGTAGTCTTCTTAGACCTTCCCATTAGCCACAGAAAGCTTTAAATCAAAGCAAGAATGTATTCATTCTTGGTAAATATCTTGAGATGATTAAAAATAATTCAACAGTGTGGACCCAATCCTTCTCCCATTGAAGTCAATGTGATTCCTTCACTTTTAGAGGAACATGCCTGGGCTCTGCATTTGTTGCACATGGAAAGGGAAATTATGGCTTAATATTGTCTGTTTACCCTAAGAAAATAAATAAATGTAAATATTTTCAGTCACATTTCCTACTTCGATATTTTGCATACAGTTCAGTGATGGATAGCCTGTCATCATATAGGAGATAAAGTAGTTCTTTTCTCTTCCGTGGAAAGTATACAATGAAGACACAGAATGAAACACATTTCAGGAAACGATTACTGATCTAGTTCATATATAGAATTACAGCATTCATTAATGATCCATCCCTTACTTTCTAAATGCAAAAGATGTTTCCTGAAAAAAAAAAATCCACCACCCTCAGAATAGCATTTGTTATTTTTAATTCTAATCCTAGGGCTTCTCCAAGAGAAACCACTATATTACAGTCAAAATGCATACTTGCTGGGGAGTGTAATTCAATTATTCTGACAGCATTTCTAATATTTATCTTTTACTACCTAAAGATTTATTGTTGTGTCCCTTAAATAAAAGTGTGGAAGAATTAAAAAAAAAACCCAACCAATGTTTTCCTAATTTGCAACAGCAGTAACAAACAACTTTGATCTTTTAACAATGTGATTACTAAGGATAATGTTCTAAGTATGTCTTTTTCATCAAATAGAATTTCAAAACAGAATCTTGTTTTGAGTTTGGAACACTGCTCCTTTTCTGAAGCTGTCCTTGTGGAACATACACAATGACACAATAGCAGAACATTGGGAGATAGGATTGGGCAAAAGGAGGTGAAAGTGAAAGAATTTTAATGTTTTTAAAAAATAAAATATATTGAAAAGAAAAAATATTAAGTATTAAAAACAAAAGAAATATACATTAGCCACATTTAGTGCTATCAACAGGATTTAGGATCCATCTTAATCCATTATATTAACTGAAAGACCAGGGGTGAAATCCTGGTCCCATTGAAGCTAATGGCAAAGCTTCAATTGACTTTAATGGTGTCAGGCTTTCACCTCAGATTTACTTTTTTCACAGCCCAGGTTTTCCCATTTACTTCAGCTGGGGTTGGTGGTGCTCAGCACTTCTGAAAATGAGGCCATTAGTATGAGCCATAGTGCTCACTATCATGAATAAAACAGTAGCTTCACTGGGACTACACACATGTAAATAGGGATTGTGAGTAAGGGTTGCAGGATTAGGTTGCTAAACCTGATTCATACTAGTTGTGACATTAATAGGAATGAGTGTGCACAGGAAAATAGTGACTGAATTTATTTTATAAAAATTCATTATGTGAATGTTTCAGACATTACTATTAAATTGTTTTTGAAATTGGTTTAGTACAGACAATAGGATCTTTCAATAAGTCTACTCACCAGAGTAGGAATTTCTTATGTGAGTAAAGATTTGTTGAATCAGACCCCCTATACTTGTCGTAATAGGGCAAGATGTTCTATGCGCATTTTAAAGGCACAAGGATTGAGTTGTTGTTATAAAGATACAAGATTGGTTAAGGAACAGAAGATATAGAACAGATATTTGATTTCCCCAAAGTCTGAGTTAGCTAGCACTTCCTGCAATGTATATTAGAGAGTTCAGTTATTATTTTTACCACATTCAAAAATGTGTTAGTCACTTTACAGGAGAGAGACAGAGAATGAGAGAGAGATGGTCCAGGCCCCAAATTGCTAGAAACCGGACAGAATAATTCCATGTTCAGAGACAGTTTAATTTCTTCTGAACTGTTTTTCACATCTCAAATTCAAGTTCTGACAACTAGAGGAAAGTCATATATGAAATCTCATATCTGATTCTCTTGATATTTCTGGTTGTTCTGATTGGAATACCAGCTGTGAACTTGCAGCTAATTTTACTACTGGGGTGGATTCAAACAACAAAGTGTCCATTTTCTGGTGGAATTCTCATCAGTCAATCAAAACATTTCAGAACAAGATGGTGGTAATCTCAGAAGAATTTTGGGCTCAAACCACAGCAGAACAGCTTGTCATATTCCTTTTATGCCATTAGATCTGAATCAAAAGCCTAGCCCTGATCTGTCCTTTAACCTGTATCCAAAACCCATCCATAAAGCTAATTCAGATCCGTATCCATTTCCACCATCATACACATGCTGGATCATAGCATCCACCCTTCTGAAAAGGAGTTCCAGATTGGACTACATTTGAAGCGTGTCAGTGCCACTCATTAATTAGCCTGATGAATTAGTGGTGAGTGATGCAAGACTCTTCCTTTTCTCTCCAGGGAACTCTTTCAGGAACTCGTTGACCCCTTCCAATAATATACAGATAGTTCTTCGCTTCCTCTAGGGTGCATATGTGTTGAGACAAAACAATCCTAATGTCCAAGATCTGTAAACTCTGCCTTTAAAAATGCTTCTGGAACCCTCTGCCCAATATATTCACTGCGTTCTCCCTCCCCTTAGGTTGAATGTATACTCCATGCATCCCTGGTCCAGGAAGTCACAAATTGGTTCTGAACATACATATAAATAATTAACTAGGGGAACTAAGATTCACTTTTGATTAATATAAATTTCAATACCCTTTCAGTAATGTTACTGAAAGCATGAAAAGTTCTTTAGTACAAGGATTCTGTAGGTTATTTGATTTCATTTATCAGCCGTAGTAGTGGGGAAACCTGAAGAATGTATGAGTGATAGTATCTTGGGGTTGGTCTACACTAACGCTGTAAATCAATCTAAGTTACGCTACTCCAGTTAAGTAAATTATGTAACTGAAGTTGAAGTAACTTAGGTCCACTTACAGCAGTGTCTACATCGCGCTATCTCGATGACTCTCCCAGAGACTGAGCGTGTCTTCACCAGACCTGCTAAATCGACACTGTAGCATCAATTGCAGCAGTGCTGATTTAGCTGGTAAGTATAGACATGGCCTTAGTCAATAAAAATGCAGGACATTTAAGGAGAAAGGCACTACATAAATAAATACCCAACCCCCCCAAAAAACAAAAGAAAACAAAACCACTTTTTCATAAAAGTGGGGGGCTTTATTTTTCTGGCCACAGCGCTTACACACCAATATGTTGCTCTTTGATCCTTCAATTCAAGGAGTTAGGGATTCACAGGAGATTGTAAATTGAAGTTATTCCAACTATTGTACATTTTGGAGTGACTGCACACCTACAGCCTATTTGCACTACCCACTTCAGTTTAAACTAAGCATTCTACTTTAGGCCAGCAATAGAGGCAGGTATTTCCCTAGTAACCTGCTGCTTGATGAAACATGCTTGTTGGTTACACACACATATCTGCTTCCTAAAACAGCTTAGCAAGAAAATGTCTACCTCAAAAAATTACATAGGGTGAAATATTTACTAAAAGATTCAGACAGCTGAAATTGAAGGGAAAAATATTGAATTTCAGGTTGTTGCACCACTTTGCATTTGGTTATATAGATGCATAGCGCACAGTGCTAGTGTTTGATACACTATAACTTTCCACTCCATACAAGAATTGCTTTCTGCATGTCAGCTCTGACCTCTCTCACTGAAACATCAATGACAACACTCAAATTGTTTTACCTGTTTAAGACAATCTAAAGCTTCAATCAGCAGTGATGAAGGGCAGCAATACACATTACTTGTCCTCTATATAGACTCAGGGATTTTGGTGCTTAATATTAAACACTTCACTTCTTAAAACTGTTATGAAAGAAGGTTGGGTTCTGTTCCCAGAATCTTACTACATAGACTGGTAGAAAGTGGGCTGCTGTGGAGATGGGTCAAAGACAGACAGTGAAGGCTCATTAAGAAGGGCTTGCTTACCCAATTCTGAATCAGATAGAATACCTGCAGCAGCAGAATGGCTCTGGGGACATCTTTACTTGTCAGTATTGCTTATCTATTCACATGGTACAGGTTACTAGCCTCCACTGGGACTGGAGGGTGTCTCCTATCACTAGACAGCAATCCCTCTGGCTGATTATTAAGGAGAGGTGCTGATGGGCTCTGAAGGAAATTTCATTAGCGCTGTCCACACTAGTGGAAAGTTAGATCCATTTTGAAAACTGTTTTTCTACCATGGCTGAGCTGTGTTAGCAAAACAAATGAGCTTATCCAGTCTACTCCAGCAACTACTTTTACGGACTAATCCTCTTCCCACTGGAGTCAAAGGCAAAACTACTGAATTAATGGGGATCAAGATTTGGCCCTAAGTATATCAGACAAAGGTTCCTGAAGGAGGCTTTGACAACTGTGTTTTAGTCTGCGGCCTCCCTCTTCTACCATCTGACAGAGCTTCAACAGGCTCTGGAGCACATTTGTAGTATAGCTTCAAATCTGTGTCATGCTGACCCAAATATGCGAGTCTGTTCCCTAATTATATCAAGATCCTTAGTATAACCAAAAACTGGTAATGCGGACAGGCCTTTTCTTTCCTCTTCAGCTATTAAGTGGGACCTCAAGCATGACAATACCTGGGATTTATACAGCTCTCACAGTGATGCAGAGCACTGGAGGTGTGGTGGATATTATAAACGGTGGATATTATAAACACCGAATTTAAAAAACACGTTGAGCAGTGGGGCCATCTTCTTATCCCTTACATTTACCAGTACTATTTCTCCAGGAGAGCATCTAGATACACTAATGAGGTTAATATCCTACAAGAACAAATGCAAGATAACTCTTCTGAAAAAAAATTGGTCAGTGAGAATGCCACGATGTTCCAGTAATACTGAATAATTCTCCAGCTATTTTTCAATACTCAACAGTAATAAATTTTTTATAAGGGATGTAATTCAGCAGTTCTAAAAGTTAAATACACTTTTTCAAGAATCTATATAAGTAAAAAATGTTTTTATGGGAATATGGAATTATTTTGGCTTAAGATTTGTGCAATAATTGATTTAAGTAATAATTTGTAGTAGGAGGAATGGCTTCTGAGTTTTAAAAATTCTGTTCTGTAAAGTGCATATTACTGTGCACATCTAATTCTGATCCACCCACAAGATACTGGTTGTTTACAGAAACAGCTTTGCAAGCAAACCTTCTAGAGAGAGACTTCATCTCACAAAGTGGTCTGATGGTGGAGATACTGGTCAGTGTGGCAACCCCCTTTGCTCCAAAAATTTGAAACTAGCATATGGCAAAACAAAAGCATTAGTATCACCATCCCCTGGATGTAAGGAGACTCAATATTAGTCTTTATTTATAGTAGCACTAATAGCCATTAGTGGGCAAGACCATCTTCCCATAATTCAGGAGATAAAATAGCAGCTCTTCTAGTTTTTGCATGAAGCATTGTGTTGCATCACAGAACTGGCAATGCAATGGTAAAGCGCTGGTGTCAAAAACTGACATTATATATACAATGAATGTTATGCTAAGCAATTGACAAACAGTGTACACAGGCATTGTAATAGATTGGATGCATGTCTGATACCTAATAGTAGGGTGAATGTCTCAGATTAAGCTTGGCAGATTTATTAATACACACAACATACATTTGCGTGATATAATTACAATATCAGGAAGCTCATTCACAGAACTGTCATTGCTAGTCATAAGTTATACTTTTGGGTCATTCTTTTTGACATGAAATAAACAGAGAGTGATAACTGCATCATAGCTCCTTTAAAAAACTCAGGGTGAAACCTCAGCCCAATTGAAGTCAATGATAAAATTCTTATTAACTTCCGTAAGGCCGAGATTTCACCCCAAGGATTGATCTTTGGGGTGTCTCTTTTTAGTGAGAGACCAGGATTCCTGATAGGGGTAATCTTTACAGGTTTCATAATGATAAATAAATTTTAAAAATCTGCTGCAAAGACAAGTATTAAAAATACAACTGCAATATTTAGGTGTATGTTTTCTTTTATACACATAGGTGATTTTTCAATAGCCTTATGAAAACCTATGCGTACACATCAAGGACAGCATATACTATGGATGGTTAAACCAATTCAGGTAAACTAATAAAAAAACAACAAAATCATCTCTCCTTTTATTGTAAGTGTTTTTTGGTGATGGTTTGGAGGAGATAAAAAAATGCTTAACTAATTTTCATATCATGAACCTTTGATTTTCCTGTGAAAAAGTCAGAATTTTCACATAGAAATAGCTTAACAGGAAATCTTATCAGAGAGCCTGTTTTGGTGAGCTTTCCAATCCAATTCTGCAGACCAAAGAGTTCAAATGAGGATGAATTGCTGAACTTGTGGGTACTTGCCTTAACTAACCCATGAAGCTTTCAAGGTTACCAATCCCCAGAATATACCAGACTGAGATATGTCCTTTTAAGAACCTTTCTTAAAATGCAAAGCATTCCGTTGCCTCTCCCATTTGAATAAACAGCAATTATAGAATAGAAATGTAGAAAGAATTAGAACTGACATAAATGAATATTTCAGAGATAAAAAAGAAAAGAAAAAAAAAGAAAAATCTTAAACAATGTGCAAAATCTAGGTAAGAATTTTCCTGCAGTAGTTGGTGTTCCTGCTTATTATGTGACCTGCTTATTATTATATGACCACTCAATAGTTTCTCATATTACCTACATTATTTTCATTCATGAAAATGTCCATGCACTTCTACTAGATTATTATGCAAACCAGAACCATTCTGAAAAAAAGCATGTGGAAATGAAGGTTAGCATTGGTAAATTTAGCAAAAAGTTTAAAGATTATGAAATTACACTATGATATTACAGCATGCAGTGAACTCCAGACTTCCTTACAACACTTGAGGAAATGCTCCCAAATTTCACAGTGTTTGGTCAACATACAATTTGGGTATAGAGCTCACTCATTCATGGTAGTTGGATGATATCTTTAATAAATAGAAATAACAAAGGAGATGTCCTGTGGAGAAAAATTAAATGCAGATACTGCCCCATTCAGATTTGAAGAAACAGCATACTATCCTAATATACCTTATTTTGGTGTGCAGCATATAAACTCTGGATAATATTAAGGAAATCATTTATCTAATTGCAGGAAGCTGGACTGCATTGTCTCTAGCTTTAGCAATGCTTTAATGCACTTGTGCACATAAACAAAGGGATATAGATTACCTGATTTTCATTTGTCAGGTTTCTGCAAAACAGACATATGATTCAATCTTTAGAAGGTGGCTCACTTTAAAATCTAATTTCACATTCATACGGCAAGTCCTAATGAGCCCACTAGGAGTAAACAAATTAGTCTCCAGGATGTATTATACATTAATTAATCAGACTAATAGTATTATGAAATGTGTAATAGATGAAAATTAGTTCCAAGCACAGTACTCGCCTTGAAGAAAGCAAGCAGAGAAGAATTATAGCATAATAAAAATATTCTCAATTTCTATCAATGTAAGTTAAATCAACTCCACTTTATTAATGGAATATATTTCACTCCTATCTAACTGCATATTGTAGTGGGACCGATTATGATTTTTCAGGAGACTTTTTCACTATAACGTGAAACTTATTTTTAAAATTTGTTGACTTGCAAAATCAGTATTGGAAAGATTTAACCTTGTACTGACCCAAGTATAAGGTCTCAGCATGCGGCATACAAAGCCACTTCAACTCAAGTTGGTGGGAACAGGAGAGTCCTTACCATTTTCATGACTGCTGCAGTTCTCTAACAAAGGAGGCTGTTTGACTCCCAGCAGGGAATCTGCAAACTGCATTTTTAATCTAAATAAAATGCACCTAGAACTGACAAGGAGAAGAGAGGAATCCTAAAGGGAGGTAGATTTTAAATTAAACCAATAGGGAAGGTCTGACATGACTGGACATTCCAAAAGTAACTGGAGGACCAGAGGTTCTGAATGTTTAAAAGAGAAAAGCAATATACTTGCCCACTGTTTCCCCCGTTCCCAATTTGTGGATGCTCTGACCTCTAGATGCACTGAGGGTTAGACAAGATCTCAGAGAATGTTACGGGAGTATTAAGTAAATGCACCATATCCTTTTGTAACTAAGCTTGTTGCCATTTTTACAAAACCTTTTTGTGATTGTCATTTGTATGACAGAAGCACCTAGAGACCCCAACTGCTATACACACAAAATCTGTACCCTCAAGAGTTTACAACCTAAACAGACAAGAAATTGGGTAGGAGGAGAACGGGGCACAGAAATGCCAAGTTCACAGCAGGCCAGTGCCGGGAATAGAACCGAAAACCTGAACACTAAGAGCTATAATTCTGCTAGGCTGAGGGTCCATGTGCTCAACCCTCTCCCTCTGCTCAATCCTCACTAAATACTTATGTAAGAGGCGCACAGAATCAGGCAATGAATAAATAAGGCAGGCAATACATAATGTCAGGAATATTATGCAAGGAGGCAGTCATTTCTATAATTACTAGGGAACATTTCAGCATTTAGTTCAAAATCTCAGTCTGCACATTGTTGTTTTTATTTAATATAAAATTCACAGTTATGCATATTATATTCAGTAGCACAAGATACCGTGGTTTGAAATGAGACTGTCAGTTACATAATTACTGGGTGAGTTTTTCAGAATGTACAAAACTCCTAATCTCACTGTGCAAAAGTTGTTTTAATTCATGTAAAATTTAAAAATTTTCAAAATATTTAGTATCAACTACATGTTAATGCTTATGTTCATACACAAGAGCCATGGCAATGTTTGCACGCTGTGGCAGGTATAGTTTTGTGGCTATAATGGATTGTTTTGACCTTGCTTGCTACTGTTTTACATTGGCAATTACACAGATAGGCCAAAATTAGGAGGGTTGAATGTGGATCTCTCTTCTCTTCACCTCCTCTGCTCTTTTCAAAATAATTTGTGGCTAAATTTAGTGCTGATGGAGGCTGATAGGTTTGGACAAGACCAGGCATAACACAGTTAGATAAATTGCAAACTTCCCCATTCCTAAATCCTGATTTTTATTCCAGTTCTGAGCCTCTCTTGAAAAAAGAGACAGTCTTGTTCAGTCTTGTTCGTGTGTATTAGGGATGCCAGGTTTCCGTTTTTTGACTGGAAAGTCCGGTCAAGGGAGCTGGCAGTATCCAGTTAGATGTACTGACTGGACACCAAAAGTCTGGTTACTGTGAATGGAAGGCGCTGGGTCATCAACTGTTGCCAGCCCCTGCTCAGCCGGGGCTGCCTCCTACCTGCATCTCATTGGCAAGGCAGGCAGTAGGTTCCATGTCAGGTTGCAGTTCCTCTCCCTGCCCTGGAGCAGAGGGAGGCCAGTTAAGGGAGAGAGGGAGGTGGACACAGGTCCACTGACAGGGGGTGGGGAGGGAGGAGGGAGGCGGAGAAAGGGGGCAGTTGCCCATGGTCCCCTTAAATCGCCTGGGCAGGCCGCAGGGTTCCTAGACATGCGCGGGGTGGTACTGGTGGTGGCGAAGGCAGCCAGGAGGGCAGCTGGAAGCCCAGAAGACAGCGCCCAGCAGCGCAACAGCAGCTTGCTGGGCACCAGCCAGTGCAGGTGCAGCACCGTCCAAATATCAGGTGGACCGTTGACTGTTCTGCCCTTGGGCTTGGAATTGCTGTCGGCGGGCCTGGGTGGACAGCAGTGAGTGACGGAAGGAGGAGGGAATGGAAGCAGCAAGGGATGGGGCCTCGAGGAAAGAGGTGGGGTCTGGGCCTCAGAAATTAGAAAGTTAGCAACCCGAGTGAGAGAAGTAACCACTAGAGTTTGGATGAATAGACTACCAATCTCAACCTCTGTTACACCGATCAGTATTTGAGTCCATATCTCTCTAAATGAAAAATAGTACATTAACCCACTGTGCCAGCTAGCCCCAAACTTTTGACTTCAGTGGAGCTGCACTTGCTTACACCAGGTCTGAATTTGGCTCATTGCTGCAAATCAAAAATAAATAAGGGGCAGAGGGAAGGCAAAGGTAGTGGGCTAAGTTCCTTTTGCAACTCTCAGATTCTGGGTTCCTTCAGGGGCTGATGGAGCCTGGAATAAGTTAGCGTAGCCCTTGGGAAACATGGAAGGCTAGCATGACTACCTATGGGTTTCTCAGCAGCTCAAAATATCTTTGAAAGACAAGTACACTTTCCCCATCTTATTCTCTTTCAAGTGTTAGCATACCCTTACACCAGGAGCTGCTGGGGAGATGGGGTCAGTCACAGCAGAGGGCTGCATTCCCCAGTCCTACATTTCTTCCGTCCTATCGGAATGGGGCTCCAAAACTATTGTGACTGCCAATATGCATGGCCAATGCTTGGCAAGAATATTGGGGCAGATTTTCAAAGGCACAAATGTAGTTTGGAGCCCAAATCCTATTAACTTTCAATAGGATTTGGGTGCCTAACTGCCCTTTGTGCCTTTGAAAACCTCCCTCTCAATAATGAAATATACTTTTGTCTCTTAGAATGGCAGACATTCTTTTGCTAGTGCTGCTGTTATTCGTGACTGCTTCTTACCAGTTATGGTTCATCAATGCCGACCTAAATGCAGACGAGGTATCTGGATGTTATTAAGGGCAGAATTTAACCCCTGTACTTCATTGACTAAAGTATTAACACATAGTATTAAATGCTGCCATAATAAACAAACAATCCCCTGCATTTTTACATGACACCTTCTATACATTTGTATCACTTTGAAGCTAAATCAGTGCAATAAAAGGTCATATAAACAAATTAATTTTCTGCCCTCTGTGATTTTGGCAGAACCAGGCTTTAGGTCTTAGCTGATCACTGACAAATTCATTGCTGGAAACTAATCTGTTTCACCTGTATGTTAGTATTATTAAGATGGGCATTGGACTTATATCAATGAGTTTAGTGTTTGGACTTTATGAAAAGCTTGTAAGTTGCTGCATGCATTAATCTCATTTATCAGTTTTTAACACATGCTATAAGGTAATGAAGTTTTAGCTTTGCAACTGTAAAAAAATGTTTGTTTTGAAATGGTGAACCCAATCAGGAGGGATCATTTTGTGTCCATCAAGAAGGCCTGTCAAAAATAAATGGGACATTCTGGGACACCACAATACAAAGACTTAGGGTGTGTCTACACTGCCCACATTGCAACGCTGCTGCGGCAGCACTGTGACATGGGCAGTGTAGTCATGCTTTATTGCCGGGGGTAGAGCTCTCCCAGCAATAAAAAATAACTACCCCAAATGAGAGGTGGTAGCTTTATTGCTGGGAGCGCGGCTCCCGGCGATTAAGCGCTGTCTATACTGGTGCTTTTCAGCGCTAAAACCTTTGTTGCGCAGAGGTGTGTTTTTCACACCCCTGAATGACTAAAGTTTTAGTGCTGAAAGTGTCAGTGTAGACACAGTCTGAGTTAATTGCCCCTTATACCCATGAAGAGGCTACATACAAAAGTGCTCATCCCATCAGCATAAATTCTAGACGAAGGAAATAAAAGTAACTGACAAGAAAATTTTTCATCTTTTTTGCTGTTTTGACTCTCACAGGGCTGGAGCTACAAAACAGAAGCAGAGATTCACAAGGTCAACCTGGGTTAGCCCTAAAAGTCATTCAGAGTTGATAGATGACTGCAACTCTGTCATCCCTTGAAACCATAGACTGTCACTCATTTGTGTATATATGTTTGCCTGCTTTAACCTTGTAATAACTCTCCCATTTCTTTTCTTAGTTAATAAATCCTTAGATAGTTTACAAAAGGATTGGCTACAAGCATTGTCTTTGGTGTGAGATCTAAGGTACAAATTGACCTGCAATAAGTGACTGATCTCTTAGGACTGGGAGGAACCTGAATATTTTGTAATCTTTGGAGGACAGCAATCAACTATCACTAAGTCCAGCTTGCCTGGATGGCAAGATAGACCAGAATGCCAAAGGAGTCTGTGACTCCATAGTAAGACTGTTGTAGGGTTTTAGGAGTTCACACTTGTTACTGGGTTGGTGAAATCTAATTATAGAACATAGAGCCAGTTTGGGGTGTCTGCCCTGCTTCTTGACAGGCTGCTGTCCTGAGGTTGGCACTCTCAGTTTAAACCACTCCAGAGAGCACAACACCCTCCCCAACTTATTAAGAGAGAAATGCACAATAAGTCAGAGCCAAACAAAAATGAGAACAAAGAAACATCTGAGATGTGACAAAGCACACATGCCACAAAGCGGAGCACCTTCATGGAGCACTGGACTTATTTCTGCACATTCAACAGCCAGGTAGAATCTTACCTCAATCCAACCTCATTCTAATCACACATATACTGGGATAATTCCATTGACTTCAATGGAGTTATAGCTGATTAATATCAGAGTGAGGTCAAAACCAGATCCAGTGATTCAGAGTTGCACAATTGCAGAGGAGAGCAGCATTTGACTACTAGGCAGGGCAAACTCCAATAATCAGAGAGAAAAACATATCAAGGGCTTTAAAAACCTAACTGGATTTTATAGATCACCCTTAATTTCATGCGGATCAATGCATTAATTTCAGCACTGATACAATATGACTTTGAGTGGGGCTTTGAAGCCAGAACTCAAGATATGCTATTGTGAGTTTGAGCAGTTCATGTCTCTGCATTAAATTCTTGGGGGCAAAACCTGCAGTTCCTTGTACCCCAACATCAATAGGCCTGAGAATGGAAGGTGCATGTAACTGCAGAACATGACTCATTGTGATGCAGTCTAATAGAAACAGAATAACTTTTGCATTCAATAATTCAAAAGGTTAGTTTGTAAAACAAAGTGAGCTTCATTAAGGACTAACTGACTGTAAAATTTCCTTTAAAAATGCATGTTCTAATTGCAAAAATGAAAAAAAAAATCTACTTTTTGGCTCCAGTTTTTATAATTAAAAATCACCTTCCTCAATCAATTTCTTTTAACATTTGGCCAAGGAAATTGCTCTGAAGCAGAGCTCTTATGTGCCAATTTTAGCTAATTATTTGGGCTTAAATTCTGCCCCTTTGCAGACAAAAATAAGAAGGGGTGTAGAAAAGAATGTGGGCCTGCTCGGAAGCGGGTGGAAAGAAATCCTGTCGTCTGAAAACCAGGCGGCTGGACCTCCTGGAAGACAGGAGGGAGACAGAAACAGCACATGGCTTCCTAATAAGGCTATTCTCTAAATAGGACAAGAGAGAGAGAGACTTCCAGTCTGGGGCAGAGGTTGTTTTCTTGCTCCATACCTGTAGAATGAGATCCCTAGATGTGGGGTGGTTCTTTATTAACCTGTTCGGGATATTGCATTCTTGTGTAGGGTGTTATATTTGTCCTCCATCCTGGAAGTGTCTCCTCCTGAGGAACTGTAGTGGAAGAATCTGTGAACTTCCACTCAATACAAGTTACACGGTGGGGACTGGCAGCAATTGGTGATCATTTCCTCCCTTTCATTTCTTACGTGGCAGAATACATGTAGGGAAATCTCCATTCTATTATCACCTAGTCACCTTTTCACTCTTCTTCATGACAATCTACACATCACCGCAATAGCACGTAGCACACATAATTTAGCTGATGACAGAATACCTACACTTTTACTTTCCAAACATCTCTGCAGCAACAAATAGAAAAAAAAATGAAAAGATTTACTCCAGTCTGTGTCTATATTACTGCTAACAGAATTTCACTCTTACAGTGAAAGTGGAGTGGAGATAGGCTCTTATCTTACAGCAACATCACTAAGTATATTTTATAATTTTCCAATAGCCATCTAAGGGATACTGAGTGGGTTGAGAATATGAAAACTCTGATGATTGGTTCTTTAAAAAATAAAAAAATAAAAAAGGCAACCACCTTCAAATCCACAATTGCATCTCTAACTATGTTCTGGAACTGATTAATATTACATCTATAGACACAATATTACATCTATAGACCATTTAAACATATGTGGAACAATGATTTTGTTTAATGATTTAAAACTTTGTTTCAAATTTGTCATAACTGTATCACCCCACAAGGAGAGGATGAGTCATATACAGCAAACTAAACTGAAGCTTTTGTTATGACTGCTACAAGTATTAAGTCTGTTTTATAAGTACTTTGTGATGCAATGCAGCTGGAGTGTACAGGAAGATCTGGTCCAATGATTCCAGTTAGGACCAACACCTAAGACTGCAGCAATAGTGAGGAAGACATACAGGTTTCTCTCCACAAGTCTGTCACTTTATTTCTGCAGTCCAGGGATCTGCTTGTCCACTGCCTTTCACCTTGTTCGGTATTTTACACTGTGCAAAGTGAATCTAAAATATTACTGTTCTGATCAGATAGTATTTTATATCCACTTTGCAGAACCATAAATGATGATACAAGGCAGGAGTGAATTAGGCCCAGGACTTGTAACACAATTGCTGTTCCAGCTTCGGGCCACTAAGAACTAGAGAGTGCTAATCATGCCAATTGTGTAATGGTTTTGAAAAGTGAGCTGAGGTTCATTAAGAACTAGGATGAAATTGATACATTTGACCTATGTCAGATTCAAACACATACATCATCACAAAATGTCAAAGAATAAGGCTAGTCCACCCTTTTCTCCACCCCATTATCTCATCTCTTCTTTTGCTGACTGATTTTAGAATTTATGATGGAAATTAGTTGATAGAATGATATTCAGCCAGGAATTGAGTGTAATGAATGATATCCAGCCAGGAATTTACCTGCTGTCACTAGAGCCATAAGACTTCAGCTTGGTGATGCATAATTAATTTACTAGTAAAATACATTTTAAATGTGCTAAACTTGAGAAGAATAACCCCAATTAATTACAGCTCCAGTTAATTAATCCATCTTTGCTTCTTTACCCAATTACAACTCCACTTCCTAGCAGGATTTCGTTGCTAATTATACTTGTTGTGTTAGGACAAAAAAAGTAGGATGGAGGTCTATTTCTTCCATATGACCACAGAGGTAATTATAATAACTAACCCATCCAGGTCGTCATAATGTGTTTTTGTCTGTGATCTAATTTAGAGCTTATCTTCATTTAGCATGAGTTACTCCACTGGAGCTAACCTAACATGAGAGACAGGTTTCAGAGGGGTAGCCATGTTAGTCTGTATCAGCAAAAACAACGAGGAGTCCTTGTGGCACCTTAGAGACTAACAAATTTATTTGGGCATAAGCTTTTGTGGGCTATAACCCACTTCATCAGATGCATGGAGTGAAAAATACAGTAAGCAGGTATAATATACAGCACATGAAAAGATGGGAGTTGCCTTACCAAGTGGGGGGTCTGTGCTAACGAGGCCAATTCAGTCATGGTGGATGTGGTCCATTCCCAACAGTTGACAAGAAGGTGTGAGTATCAACAGAGGGAAAGTTATTTTTTTGTAGTGACCCAGCCACTCCCAGTCTTTATTCAGGCTTAATTTGATGGTATCAGATTTGCAAATTAATTCCAGTTCTGCAGTTTCTCACTGAAGTCTGTTTTTGAAGTTTTTTTGCTGAAGAATGGCAACTTTTAAGTCTGTTATTGAGTGTCCAGGGAGATTGAAGTGCTCTCCTACTAGTTTTTGAATGTTACAATTCGTGATGTCTGATTTGTGAACATTTATTCTTTTGCATAGAAGTATGGACCTTACAGCTGCACAGCTGCGCTACTGTAAGGTCTCTTGTGTAGACACTCTATACCAGCAGGAGAGAGCTCTCCTGCTGGCATAATTAAGCCACCCCCAATGAGCGGCAGTAGCCATGTTGGTGGGAGGATACTCTCCCGCTGACATAGCACTGTCTACACTGATGCTTTTGTCTGTGAAACTTACTGTAACGAGGTCAACACCCACCTCTTGTGAGGTGCAGGGATCGCTGGAGGTGAAGTCTGCACTGCCAAGGTTTTTGGGGTGCAGGTATTGCTGGAGATGAAGGCTGCATCGCCAGGTACTGAGCACCAGAGTGTGTGCTGCAGTAAACTGAGTACAAGGGTGTGCTCAGTCGAGTCTCCCCTGAAGCGCCACTTAAGTGGGTTTCAGGAAGCTGGGATACAATGTTGTATGAGTTGCCCCAGAATGTGTCAATGATTCCCTCTATGGGAGGGGGACTCTTTGGCGTGCCCCAGGGTGCACCAATGATACCCTCTACAGGAGGGAGACTCATTGTCTGGCCCCAGGGAACATCAATGATGCCCTCTATGAGAGGGAGACTCATTGATTTTATAAAAGGGAAACATGAGAAGGTTCAAAAGATGATGGGAAAAGATGGATGGAATGAGGGTATGAGTACGATGGACAGAGTGTTGTGGTGGTCTGGTCAAACGAAAGGAAGATTAGAGAAGGGGATTGTAATAATGTATTGCGAACATGAAAGGAAATTACAAGAGTTGGAAATACTCCAAAAGGCTCTTACATCAGAGCTGAATCAAAAGGCAGATTTCAACTGCAAGTTAAATGAGCAAAACTAAAAGAAAATAGTCCCTCTGCACACCATATTGTTGCTAGCATACAACAGAAGGGTAATTTTACTGACCTGCTTCAAGCAGCGATACTGATAAAGACCAAAATGAAATCAATTGGAAACATCTTGAAAAACAAATCCAAGATTGGAACCTGGTGCACATGGGAAAACTGGGATAATTGGCCTCCCCCCCTACTCCCCCTTTTAACCCAGAATTAAATGCCAGTGCTCCCTTGGCCCCTCTCCAAGTGACCACTCGGTGGTCAGGGACAGATGAAAACAGAATTCTAAGTACACTCCTCTCAGCACAGAGAAAATGAGGGGCTTACTGAAATATCTCCCTGATCTAAAGCCCAAAGACCCAAATTTGATATTCTGGAAAAAAATAAGCCAGATGGTTGCCACCTATACGTCACAGAGATCTTTATATCTTACTAAAAGCTAAATGCCCCAATCTATCATGGGCCAAGATCCCTACAGAAGGACACCGAAACGGCATTTGGGCCTCTGTTAAATTTGAATCTGAAAATATGACCCATGCCTGCACTGAGTTTAAGGAAGCTGTCCAAGAAGCCTTGGGTAATGGAGCCGGTAATTGGGGACTGATCGTAGGCTGAGTACAAGGCAAGGACGAGCCTGCTTCTCAGTATTGAGAGAAAATGGGAGATGTATTCCAGCAATGTAGGCATTGTGAACCCAAAGAAAATTGATCAGGCATTTCTAAAAATGTTAAAGGAAGGTTTTAAGTCCCACCTGCAAACAGCCCTTAATTTGAGAGTGACCCCAGGCTCTGATTATGAATCCATCTGTATGTGGGTCTCTGAATGCGAAGCCAGACAAGCTAAAGAGATAAAGAGCAAGTCTGTGCGCGCTGCTGTGGTAACAGCAAAATATAATGTAATTTGCTATAACTGTGGGTATCTTGGACATACCCAAAAGAACTGCAGGCGCAAGACCCAAAAGCATAGTCAGGGACAGAATCACAGATAGTTGAATCCCTGCACCACCTCACTGCCCTTTCAATCTGGTCCTGGTCCCGTCCCCCCTCCCATCCCCACCACCTCACTGTGTTTTGTATGTGGGGAGACTGAACATTGGGCAGCCAGATGCCCAAGCTGAGTAACCTTGAGTAACCGGCCCCAACCGGTATCTCAACCAGCTGCCAACCCTTACTCACACCGAAGCAAAGAGGAAATGGCCAGGCTTTTAAATTCCATGACCTGCTAGGATCCAGCGGCCCCCGCCCCTTGCTTGTCAGTACTGCTAATGCAGATATAAATCCCTCGAGGCCACACTTAAAAGCATGGATAAGGGGCCAGCCATGCACAATTCTCGTGGACACGGAAGTGTCTGTTTCCATTACTGACCTTCCCCCTCCCCACTAATAAACAGTATATTACTATTTCAGGGGTAGGAGGTCCACAACTCATGGCTTATAAAAACTACCCTGTTCTTGTAAAACCTAATCTATTCTTCTGGACTCAGTCTTTTTATGTAGTTTCAAATGCAGATAGGACTATTTTGGGCATGGACGTCCTCTGCGACCTTGGAGCAACTCTTAACCTTGCTCAGAGTACAGTTACATTTACTGATAAACTTATGCGTACTCATACCATTCCTCCTTAATGATAAATTTCTCTCTTATGTTGCAACTGCCAAATCCCTGGCTCTCACTTGGGACACCTCTAACCCTTTTCAAGTATTATGTTCCAGGTTCCCCTCTGTTCGGGCAGAAAATAAGCTGTCTTGCAGTTTGGTGTCTGCTCATCTCTGCCCACCCATCCAGGTTACCAGTCAACTCACTCCATCTACCAAGCAATACCCTCTCAAACCTGAGGCTGTGGATGTCGTAGGTAACATTATTCACGCTTTACTTCAGCAAGGCATACTGGTTCCTTGTGGAAGTGCACCCTCTTAAGCCCACACATTACAATTGCACACTTTGATCTTCTTAATCCTGCTACTTTGATGCCTCTTTCTGAGGATATCCCATCCCATCTCCTAGAACTGGAAGGGACCTTGAAAGGTCATTGAGTCCAGCCCCCTGCCTTCACTAGCAGGACCAAGTACTGATTTTGCCCCAGATCCCCAAGTAGCCCCCTCAAGGATTGAACTCACCCTTTCAAACTCATTACTGGAATGACTATGTCATTGGGGGAAGGATGTGTAGTCCCGGCTCCCCTCCTCCTGATCTCTGACACTGCACAGGAATATATCAAATGTCTAAATGAAGTCTTGCACCCCCTGAGACTAACTGTCCGAGACCGACAAGAAGCCCAGGACCCTCCAGAGACCCCCTCCTGGGCGGACGTACAGGAGGAAGATCAGGTTATGGTAAGGACATATAACCCCGGGGTACTTCAGCCAAAATACTCTGGCCCGCACATGGTATTGGCCCATACAGATACCTCTGTGAAACTGCAAGGAATTCCAACATGGGCCCGTAAAACCAGAATTAAAATGTATAAATGAATCCATTTTGTTTATATTGTATCCTTTTAGGTAACAAATGTGACTTTCCACGTTAATCCTCCTGGCAAACATACTTAATGCAGCCTCCTGGGATCCGCCTTTGGTACATGTTACACAAGATACCTGTTTCAAAGCTGGCCAATATGTGCAACTCCCTACAGGAGGCAGCGGGGAATGGGTAAAGAGACCAGACACTAGGCTTACCCCCAGACCGGACCACCTGGGACCTCTTGTGATTACAGCTCGCCTTCAAAAACATCTAGACTCTAAGGTCTCAATCCGACTACCACAGCCCAGGAGCAGTATTTGGCTCCCTCCCCGCATCTCACCAGATCTGGACTGTAACTTGGTATTTAGTTTCAGGGGATGTGGGCACACACATATAGGACCCCCAATTTCAGGATGCAAGATCACAGAATGTTGGGAAAAGAGCCAAAAGACAGAAATGTAGCATGTTAGGTAACATTGGAGGATTTTTTTTTTTTTTGGAAGCTCCAATTCCATACCAAATACACTTAATTTGATTCTGAAAGGTCATACAATTCTGGGTCAAAGGCCAAACCACACAGGCCCTTAAGCATACTAACACCGGGTTATCTTAAGCTCTACCTGCAATTGATGTAGCCATAGAGGATTTTTTACAAAATTATTGAGAAAACCTCAGATGCTATATTCAACCTGGCCAAGTCACAAGCTACAGGTCGTGCTTGTGATATGCTGGCTCGTGATCTGTTTAACATTGCAAAAGAAGACATGTTAGATGTATTCCTGGGTTTTCCCCCGTCCCATACCCTTTCCTCCCCCCACCCTTGCCCACATTGCAGTCATTTCTATTCAACTAATAGTAGCCTCTTTACTTCCTCCAGACTCAACCTTCTTCTTTAATGTCCTTCTTGTGTACCCTTCTGTTATCCCTACCCATGTATTTCCTTCTTCTTTCTGTTTTAAGTCAATTGGATATGTAACTAACAATATGGTGTACAAAGTAGGGCTGTCTGGATACCTGGCACCATCCCCCGGTAATGTTACACTGATGACAACCTCGGACTGTTGTACAGAAATGGACAGTTACATCGTGTGTTCCTGTTCTACCCTTCATCCTTTAACCTCGTCCTCTTCTGTTGTTGTGGATGTCCTTCCTCTTGCAGATGGTGAAGTTTCTGTACAAGTATCCACTACTCCAGTGTTTCTCAAACTGGGGTCGCCGCTTGTGTAGGCAAAGTCCCTGGTGGGCCGGGCCAGTTTGTTTACCTGCCCCATCCGCAGGTCTGGCTGATCGCGGCTCCCATTGGCCGCGGTTCGCTGCTCTGGGCCAATGGGAGCTGCTGGAAGTGGTGCGGGCCGAGAGACGTACTGGCCGCCACTTCCAGCAGCCCCCATTGGCCTGCAGTAGCGAATCGCGGCCAGTGGGAGCTGCGATCGGCCAGACCTGCGGCCGGGACAGATAAACAAACCGGCCCGGCCCGCCAAGGGCTTTCCCTACACAAGCGGCAACTCCAGTTTGAGAAACACTGCGCTACTCAGTGGTGTTTCATCACCGCTGCATCTTATTACATATACAGACCATTACAGTGCCAGGCAGATGCTTCCATGTGCCTGCAGATTACTGACTCATTTACCCTAGGTGATGTGCACCTCCCCAGCCATGTGTTCACTAGAATGACAACAGCTGCTCAGTGGTATAACAACTATACTTGAAAAATACACCGGTTCAACTGGCCAAGGAGCTACTTCTCAAAGTGGTCATGGCTGCTGCATCTGTATTTACCACCGTTCATAACCACGTCACCAAAGGTTGCATTCAAGTCCGGCTCTCCAATCAAACCATCACCCGACTGGAAGATCCCGTCCATAATGCATCCTACCGCCCCATCTCCTGGTGGACCATTGTCCAAATAACAGCTGCTGCTGCTTCTATATTTGTGTTACTAACCTCTTTAGTCATGGGTGGGTACTTTAGACACATGCTTAAAAATCTCACTATGTTTCCTACCTTTACCCCCTCCCCCTCCCACCTCCCTTGGGCAACCCTAAAACAGATCATGTATATCAAAGCATTTAAAGTATTTACTTTATTTCACCTAAAAGTTCGATATGTCAACAGGAGGGAATTGTCAGGCAAGAGTTAAAATTTAGCTAACAGCTAAGACAGAAACCGTAGATCAAGCAGGAATGCTTCAGTAGCCCAAGGACACTGACAACTGTAAACACTTGATAAACTTATATGGTCAAATGTCCGCACAGTAACTCAGCTCTTAGAACAGAACAAACCCTCCTTTCACAGCCCACTGGATATCTGTAAGCACTCATCCCTACCTTTCCCCCGTGTCCCCCCCTGTCTCTTTCCCCCGCAAGGTAGCCACGGACGCTTGATGTAATCAGGATGAACTCTATACGTACGTACTGTTCCTATTTTTATCTTTGTTCAGAATTCTCTCTTGACTTGTAACTATGTCTGTCTCTGTATGTACAAATAAATGCAAATGAATTGATAAGAGAATGTATATAACTGGCCACTATGACACCATATTTTTGAAGCTGTTTATCATTCTTCCGGGTACCGTGAATAAACCCCCTTCAGTATTGTCTGTGCCTGCCTGATTCTTGGGGAAAAGAATCTTTTTGCCTAACAAGAGTCTGTATTAGTCCTTGCCCATTTCAATCAGGGCTCCTTCCTCCAGACCTCACTGTCTGGACAGTGTCTAGTCAGGCTTTGCCCTGGTGTCCAGAGTCTACTCTCCCAGGTTTTTCTTACTTGGAGAGTTTGTTCATGGTCCCTTGACTCATTGTCACCTCTTGGGTTTTGGGGTCTCTGTACACCTAACCTCTAACTGAGTCTCATAATCATACACTATATGGAGCAAATGCTTTTTTTCCTCCACGGTGAACTGGAGCTCTTCGGTCAGCTGCTCTTCTTGAACTTGAGATCCTCCAGTTCCTTTTCTGCTGCCTCCAGTTGTTTCACCAGGTCCTTCTCCCTTAGGAGGGAGCTCATAAATCCTGCACACACAATTCCTCTTCCTAATCTTGGGTTCTGTTCTCTATCCCAGCCTTTCTCTTTCACCTCTTCTGGCTGTAGAGACTCTGTCTGGGCCTCTGTGCTAGTCAGCACATTAGGTATTTTAGCCTGAGTTCCCACAGTACTCTGCTGAATCCTGAACTCTGTCTGGGTCCCCTTCATACTCTGCTGGGCCCAGGTCTGTCTCTGTTGTTTCCTGCTGTGCTCTCTGATCCTTCTCCCTTTGGGCCTGGGCCAATGCTTCCTGCAAGGGTGTACCCAGGCCAATTCCTGCTCTACCCAGACCAGCTGGCTAATAACTTTATCTCTGGAGATGTTAGCCTCATCCAACTCTTGTTGGCACTTTCTCAGCGGGTCCCTCATGTCTGGAGTATTTTGGTCACACCTCTGGGCTCTTTTCTGGAGCCTTACCATGGCTCCCAGCCCCTCTGCTTTCATTCCCAGCTGGACCCGGACCCTCTCAGTACTGGGTCACTGTTCTGGTCCTTTCCACATGAGGGATGAGTAGCCCCACCCAGTCTCTCCCCAAGATTACGGGCCATGGAAGGTCCTTGACCACGCCGACACGGAGTTGAACTCTGGACCTGTATCTCCAACTCAACTTCTGCTGTGGGGTACACTCATTTTTCCCCATATACACAGGAGACATGTACTGGGAGGTTTCGGTCTAGGCAGTTGCCCTCACCTGGTCTTCTTGAACCAAGTTGTACGCACACCCTGAGTCTACCAGACTCTTAACTACAGTTCCTCCCAACTTGATTGTCATTACCCATGGTGGGACCACCCTGACCTTCAAAGTAGACCCCCACCGAGTAGTTCCACTGTAATAACAGTTCAAGTAGTCACATTCCGTTACTGGGCAGTGCTTTTTAATATGCCCAGGCTGGCCACACCTGTAGCAGACTACCAGGTCTCCTAGCTCCTTTCCACTAGTACCTCTTATAGGCTGAAGGGCTCCCTGGATCCCTTGATGTTGTGTGCACCTCCTGAGTCTAGAATCCTTGGGGTTTTCCCCCTTGCAAGCCTCCTGGTGTCACCCTCTGGTGAACCCCTCTCGGTTTACCATACAACTTAGGCCGTTCCCAGCCTTCAGCCTCAAAGTAGGCCTCAGCTTGCTTGACTGTTGCTCCCACTGAGGCTGGCTGGAAATGCCTTACCCAGATCTGTGCCCCTCCTGGTAGACCTTCAGGAATTGCTCTAGCACCACCTGATCCAGGAGCTTCTCCACCAAGCTGGTCTCTGGACAAAGCCAGTGCATCACCAGGTCTCGTAACTTCTGAGCCAGTATCGATGATTGTGTCCCTCTTTGGAATGATTCCATCTGGGAACTGTGCCTGTACATCTCTGGCAGCCTTCACCACAGGGTAGGAACTTGTCTGCATGTCACTTACCACAGTACGCTGCCTGTGCCTCACTCGTCAGGAATGGTACTATGCGGGCTGCCCAAGTTGACTCTTTCCAGTCTGCTGCCTTGGCTACCCACTCAAAGGTCTGGAGAAAGGACTCAGGGTCATCATCCGGTCCGAGCTTCACCAGGCCCGGAACCAACCAACCATCACCAACTGGGTTCTCAGGTGTGGTATGACCCAACTGCTTCTGTATCCACTCCTGCTGCTTGAAGTGGATCTCCTGCCACTGTTGCTATGCTGCAAACTGGGCCTCCTGTTGCCTCTGCAGGGTCTCCATTAATTGCATCAGCAGGGGTCTGGGTGTGCTGCTGCTGCTCTTGGCCTGCCACCAATAGGTGGATCACTTCCTCCATAATTGTGCCCCTTGTTAATCAGGGGTTGGTCCGAAATCCCCACTTCTGGTACCAAATGTAACAAGGTCAGCACCCACCTCTCATGAGCATCCCCTCTAGTTGGGTGTGTCCATGGTCTTTAAGCCAGTCTAGCTTCCTCCCTGGAGACACTATTTTCCTGTGGCCCTCCCCAGGCTCAGTCTCTACTCAGTCCCCACAACAAGCTAGGAGCTCTCTCAATGCTCTTCTGGTCCCTGCTAGCAAACTATCTTAGGCTCAGTCCTAGAAGCCAGCCAGGAGCCTCTCGCTCCCTGCCCCCACTTCACTGTCCATGATACTACTGCTTTTCCAGCCAAACACACAGTCCTTCCTTCTCCAGCTCCAAGCAGCTACTAACTTCTGCTCTGTTCTGCAGCTCCTTTTATAGGGCCCTTCTGGGCCCTGATTGGCTGCTTCCTCTGAAGCCACTCTAGACTGCTTGGTGGACCTCCACACTGCTCCTTTCCTTGGGCCTAGTCCACCCCATTACACTTACATTGGTCAAAGAAACGTTTTTCTCACAGCCCTGACTGACAAAATGTTGCTGACAAAAGTCCTAGTGAAAACAAAGCCTAAAGCATGACAGCTCAAGCTAGCAATTTTTGTATGTGGACAGGAATCGGGTTATGGGCAACACTCAAGTTATACCTTGAGATAACACTGTGGTGCAAACAACCATTTAATAGACCCAAGAGGAATATGTTAGTGTCACAGTTCAGGGTAACTGAACCTGTATTTCCCCTTAGTGGTTCACTGAGGGTGCTTACTCTCTTCCATCTCCCCTGGCTACCACCTTTTAGGTGGAAACCTGTCTCTCTCCCGCTTCTGACTGGGGTATTCCTAAACCAAACAGTCCCTTGCCTTCACTGTGATATTCCCAGTAAAAGACAACCTGCCAAAACAGGCCTACTTGCTTCTTCCCTCAGAGATGATACACAGTATAATTGCCAGCAGTCATGTTACCACACAGCACTGCCTATAAAAGGCAATTTTATTCTTTAAGTAAAAGCACCACAGGGGAAGCATATTAAAAACTATAAAATAACCTATACACATACTAATAAGCTTACCAGAGAGCACCCCAAAGTCAACATAGGCAGGAGAAGTCATTCAAAACCCCACAAAGAGGTCTCTTTTATGGTCACAAGTTCATGACAGCCTCAGCTTAGAACTAGCACACTCATGAAAAGTTTAGTTCATCCTTTATACAGTTTTGGGATATTTGATATGGAGTTCCCAGGAGCAAGTAGACAATGGGTCTCTCCCCATTGGTGACTGTGGGTGGGTGGATGAGGAATAATTTGCATTTCCTTCCTCCCAAATAGTTTCTAGGAAATCCAATTCACATGTATTGTCTTCAAAAGCCATTTGTAGTTCCTAATACTTTCCTGAGATTGCATTAATCAGTCTCCTATGGAAATTACTCCGTAACAACATGTACACAATTCGATAGTTAATACAATGGACACCCAAAGTATTAAACTTAATTCTATAATGTTTACCTTAATTCCATGCGGTTTGTCCAGAATATTGCTAGTCTGTCACAGTTAGTTTTTAAATACCTTGCCTGTATCATCATTTGTTTATTGTGTTCTTCTGGGTTTATGTAAATCTAAACTCTGAAACCTTGGAGGTACATACCTCACTAATCAGTAGGCCAAGGGTTCCCAAACTTGGTTTGCAGCTTGTTCAGGGTAAGCCGCTGGCAGGCTGTGAGACGCTTTGTTTACCTGAGCGTCCGCAGGTACGGCTGCTCGCAGCTCCCAGTGGCCACGGTTCACCAAAATACATCCCCATTAGCAGAGACCATAAAGGTGATTGGAAAAGGGATATAAAGACAACATGGCATTGGAAACTTTGGGCTGATTACACTGTCCTTGCCCAACCAAACTTCTGCTGCATTTACTGGGCCCTGGGGTGCTCTAGAACCAGGATCTGTCTACCTGACTATAACTTGGAAAGTGGAAAGGTAATAAAAAGGAAAGAGAAACAAAAATGCATAGGAAGATGGTGTCATACAGTGTACGTCAATGCTAGATCTAGGGAATTAATCCCCTAGTAGGGCTTTGTATCTGATTAGGGGATAGTGGCCTTGATTCAGCTCTTGAATAGATAAATTGACCAGGATGCAGGGTCCCCAGTGGCAGAAAGTCTATGTGGAATGGAGTTGTAGCAGTATAAGATGCTGGCAACTGCTGGAAACAATACACTCACAACTAATCATAGTTACATAGAGGGCCTGCAATTGGTCATAGCTGTCTGAGAGTTGATGATGCTTGCTGTGGATGTGTGGCCAGAGTGAATAGCAGATGTGTTGATTCAATGCAGCCCAGTGCAAGCTCCACCAGCAGAGTTCCTATGGAGCTCAGAACACATTTTAAAGTTGCTGCCTCTTAACAAATCTATTGGGGAAGATGGCAGAGCCCTATGAGGCCATGATATCTGTTGCCACAGGAGGTTGCAATTTGCACCTCTCTACCTTTGGGGGTGGGGGTTTTGACTGAAGTGACCATTCCAATAGAAACAATGCCTTGAAGTCACAGAGGAGGTGTTTCCATCCAGCATGATCAGAGGCAGGAAGTGAGAATGAGAGACCAGTACAATTACAACCCTCACTCTCTCTCTTTTCATAAGGAAATTGCCATACTCCAAACTAGCAGGTTTTGTAGAGGAAGCCTGGTTTGTTACGACACCTGCCATCAAAAGCTGCAGGGAGGAGAAACTTTACATCTTCTAAACAGAATAAAAGGTGATCCTGATTCTTACATATTTTGCTCTTTTTACTTAATATCTCTGCAAAAACCCTATGATGCAGCCTACAGCGAGTTCATAAATAATAAAGACAAAGAAGAAAAGCTAGAGGAAATAGGCCAGTACATATCCTTTGCTTGCTCCCTCAGTGATGGACTCAATCAAAACCCAGTCTGGCATTTGAAGGAAGGTTTAAAAACCGGCATTCAATTATAATGTCAGTTAATTTATTTTACGGGTTCCCACTTTGACAGGTGTTTTATAGGGAGCAGAGATTGGAGGGGCAGGAGCACCTGTTTGTCCCCTTTGTCTGTTGTTTTTGTTGGTGGGTTCTTTGTTATACAACAGGGAATAGCTGCTTAAGGAAAGGATGTGAGAGCCAATTGGGCAGTGGAGGTTTACTTACAGTTCCTTTGGTAGCCAACACAATCCTTTTCTTCCTCTCAGAGTTCTCAGGAGTTAGCGTGACCTGCTATTCTGTTACCTGGAAATAGTACTCCTGGTTTGAAGCTCCACTGTCTGGGTTGCTCTGTTATGATTCTAAACCTCCCAGATTGCTGGAGTTTTCACTCATGGGAAACAGAATATCTGGTAGGATGCATTTGTGTTTGATCTTTCAAAGGGATTTAGAGTCTCATCTGATCTAGGAGGATTACAAGTAGGGACAGGGAAAATTTATGTTTTCTAAGGTTCTGGTTTTTTAATTTAGTTATGGTTGAAATCAATATGGAAAGTATTAAAGGAAGTATCCTTAGAAAGTCTGCTCTCACTATAGTTTGCAAGGGGACCACAAGCAGTGGGGTTGAAAAATCTCACAAGAAAGTCTGTTCTCTTTTGGCTCCCAGATCTGGTTTACAGACTCAAGTAGTTTGGATAATTTGGGAAAACTTCAGAATACATAGGTGCTCATTAAAGCGCTGCAAACAGGACACACAAAATCCAGACCACACCAAAACCAGCTTGGGTTCAGTTACTATCCTGTTCACAAACATCAGTCTGTGTTTACCACTTCGCTAGTTGGTGCCTCTCTCCCAAGCCCCCTAACCTTTTTTGTTTATAATTTCCAATTCTCAGAGGAGGTGGCCATTCCCCTTAGCAGAGTCTTCAGAAAGTCCTTCTGCAAGGGTCATTGCTTCCCCCAATCCAAAAAGGATATTTTGTGGGAGCAGAAAGTCTAGGGCAGGTCAAATAGGAAAGCACTTCTGCTCATCCTTGCCAGTGGCCTACAAAATAAGCTCAGGGACAGAGACATTCTATAAATTCACTATGGTTGCTAGGGAATACCTTGCAATACCCTAGCAACTAGACAGTACAGAAAAAGAATCCCCATAAACCCTCATATAAAGTTGCTAGATAATCCTCAGGTAACAAGAGAGGGATTTGGGAACATCCTCTGGTCCTATCCTCATTCAGCAAGTTACTGGCAGTGGGTCTCTTTCCAACATTGCAATTGCACCACAGCAATTATGACTTATGGAAGGCAGTGACTCTCACAGAAAACTACATAAGGAACAGTGATGACCCAGCGCCCTCTGAAAACACAGGGTCATGGGGGAAGATAGAAGGGGAAGAAGATACTATTGGCACCTTGTAAATAAAACAAAAAGCAAGGGGAATTGGGAATTTCCAAGATCATAGAATCATAGAATATCAGAGTTGGAAGGGACCTCAAGAGGTCATCTAGTCCAACCCCCTGCTCAAAGCAGGACCAATTCCCAGCTAAATCATCCCAGCCAGGGCTTTGTCAAGCCGGGCCTTAAAAACCTCCAAGGAAGGAGACTCCACCACCTCCCTAGGTAATGCATTCCAGTGTTTCACCACCCTCCTAGTGAAATAGTTTTTCCTGATATCCAACCTGGACCTCCCCCACTGCAACTTGAGACCATTGCTCCTTGTTCTGTCATCTGCCACCACTGAGAACAGCCGAGCTCCATCCTCTTTGGAACCCCCCTTCAGGTAGTTGAAGGCTGCTATCAAATCCCCCCTCATTCTTCTTCTCTGGAGACTAAACAATCCCAGTTCCCTCAGCCTCTCCTCATAAGTCATGTGCTCCAGACCCCTAATCATTTTTGTTGCCCTCCGCTGGACTCTTTCCAATTTTTCCACATCCTCCTTGTAGTGTGGGGCCCAAAACTGGACACAGTATTCCAGATGAGGCCTCACCAATGTCGAATAAAGGGGAATGATCACGTTCCTCGATCTGCTGGCAATGCCCCTACTTATACAGCCCAAAATGCCGTTAGCCTTCTTGGCAACAAGAGCACACTGTTGACTCATATCCAGCTTCTCGTCCACTGTGACCCCTAGGTCCTTTTCTGCAGAACTGCTACCTAGCCATTCGGTCCCTAGTCTGTAGCAGTGCATGGGATTCTTCCATCCTAAGTGCAGGACTCTGCACTTGTCCTTGTTGAACCTCATCAGGTTTTTTTCGGCCCAATCCTCTAATTTGTCTAGGTCCCTCTGTATCTGATCCCTACCCTCTAGTGTATCTACCACGCCTCCTAGTTTAGTGTCATCTGCAAACTTGCTGAGAGTGCAGTCCACACCATCCTCCAGATCATTAATAAAGATATTAAACAAAACCGGCCCCAGGACCGACCCTTGGGGCACTCCGCTTGAAACCGGCTGCCAACTAGACATGGAGCCATTGATCACTACCCGTTGAGCCCGACGATCTAGCCAGCTTTCTATCCACCTTACAGTCCATTCATCCAGCCCATACTTCTTTAACTTGGCGGCAAGAATACTGTGGGAGACCGTATCAAAAGCTTTGCTAAAGTCAAGGAATAACACATCCACTGCTTTCCCCTCATCCACAGAGCCAGTTATCTCATCATAGAAGGCAATTAGGTTAGTCAGGCACGACTTCCCCTTCGTGAATCCATGCTGACTGTTCCTGATCACTTTCCTGTCCTCTAAATGTTTCATAATTGATTCCTTGAGGACCTGCTCCATGATGGGGCCCCACACTACAAGAAGGATGTGGAAAAATTGGAAAGAGTCCAGCAGAGGGCAACAAAAATGATTAGGGGTCTGGAGCACATGACTTATGAGGAAAGGCTGAGGGAACTGGGATTGTTTAGTTTCCAGAAGAGATCTGTAGGGCGCAATTGGCAAAAGGGACTCCTGGTGGGGTGGGAGTTCTTGGTGGTTTGGGATCAGGCAAAAGGGTAAGAAATAACAAGAAAGAGATAAAGGGTAAAGATTAAAAACTAAAACAATACAAATAGGCAAGTGTTTACATTATTATTATTTTTTACTTTTTGTAATACATTATTTGATTATTGCATTTCATTCTCCTCCCACCCCTTTCTGCCTGTGCATGGTTTAATCAGACTCTAAACTATTCACAGCAGGGACTTTTTCCTTTCATGTCTTCAAAGTTCACTTTTTGGGTGCTTTTAAAGAGACATAATAAATAATAATAATAATGAGTTATTTATTAATAGTGGTTTCCAAGCAGACCTGCATAGATTGTTCTGCTGCCAAACCCTGCAAACTGATTGTGCAGATTCAAGCAAACTGTGCAGGGTATACCCAGCCCTAGTGCACATCCTAAGCAAATACCAACTATTATGATTTGGAATTTCAGCATCTATAGTTAAATAAATTAAACCACGAAGTATAAATAATAGTATTGGATCTGTGCAGAAAACCAGAAGGGCTTTATTTCACATAGGAAGCAGTCACCTGCTAATTAGGCCCTTTTCTTATATCTGCTTTTTACCAATTTTTAGCTATCTGGAATGTCTGGTTTGTTACTGGTTATATATCACTTACACTACATCTGACATTTTAAATACACTTTTTCCATATCTATGACATATTACTTATACTACCATGCTTTGATTAGTTACATTTTAGATGTTTTTATATGGTCTTATATTTTGATAATTACCAGTAAATGTACTAGAAATGAAATAGTTCTATTTGTAGAAAGAAGATTCATGGAAAATCTGGACCAGAGCTATAAAATCCTAATTTTCTGATTCATTTAAGCAATGTACATGAAGCAGTTGTGGAAACAAGGTACGCATGCGCTTAGCATTTTCAAAAGTGCCCACGTGACTTAAGAGCCTAGGTCACATTGAAAGTCAATAACTATGTGCCTAAGTCCCTTTTGTAAATGGGATTTACCTGCTTCAAAAATCTTACCTATTATCTTTTACTTTTCTACTTTTGTGTATATCTTCCATAATAAACTGAAACTAGTTTAAAAAGTAGATAACTATGTCTGAGAATAGTAATTTTGACTTTGCAGCTACTCATATGCCGTACCTCTCAGCTGCCTAAATTAATCAAGATTTTTATTAATCTTCAAAGCAACAAAGACAAGTCACATTCCAATCATTGTGACTACATCTCTTTTTTTTTAAAGGATTTTTGTGTGTGTTTTTACAAATAATGCAGAAGCACCTGGAAGTTTTAAATAGGGAGATACTTTTTCACATATTTAAATAAATACAGCTTAAGCAGTAATCACCAACAGTGGTGAAGAGAACTAGACTTTTAAAACAGGAAGGAAGACTCCTGGATTCTATTTCCAGTTCTGATGTAATCACCTCAGTCAAGTTATGACACTAAACCTTTCTATACCTCACTTTTCCCATCCTTCAAATGGGAATGACATTTACTTATAGGACCTCTCACCAGTACTGGGCTGATTAATTAACATGCATTAAAAATACTTTTGAGAACTCCCCAGAATAAATGCTGCAGAAGTGCAATGTATTATGATGATGACGATGATACCAATCCTTGGTCAGTCCACCAGTTATCTTAGAAATTGAGGCACAGAAAAACAGAAATTGATCTACTGTATCAGATTGTAAGTCTATCAAATCCCCTAGCAGAGTGAATATTTGATGCTTCAGGCAAATATGAAAAAACATCTAATGCATCTGTCTAGTTATGCATGAATTCATATATCAGATTAATCATCAAGATATTTTTTCTTTGCAAAATAAAGACTTATTTTCAATGAACATTTACTTCTTTTTGTTTGGTAAGTTCTGTTTTGACACTGCAATATGAACCTAATTCAATGGACAGAGTAATAAAAAGATTTGTCAGGGCTCATCATGTGCTTTATCTGAATCTTTATTTTTGGTTTTCATTTTGGCTTGTTATACCAAAGTTCTCTATCACAGATCATAAAAAAAGTATTTTGTTAATAAATCTGCCCCACTGTTAGATTATTGTACAAAAATGCCTTGTATCCTAAACTAATGAAGCAAAGATGAAACACATCAGTTTGGTGGAAAAGTTAATGAGCTGAATGAGGGAGTGCTAGGCATTATGTATCTAAAACTGACAGAAACCACTGTTAACAGGTCACTTTATTGATTTTTCATCCAGGAATGAATGTGGGTGCCAAGAAACAGTTCCAACCAGTACCCTTCTGTTTGCACCACAAAGAGAATTTTATTTGATGGGCAAGTCCAAGTCACTTAGTTTCCTGGAAGAGACTGACACATACATGCAGAAACAAAGCTGGAAATGCATTAGCAATAATAATAATTTCTATTTTGACAACACCTTTCCTTTGAGGATCTCTGTGTTTTACAAACATTAATTAAACCTCAGAATGCCTGTCTAAGGTCGTTGTCTAGGCATTAAAGTTGATCTATAAAGGTTATTTTAAAAATTGGTCTTGTTGTTTTGCTTCTTTATGATGTATGCAGAAGATTTGAAAGCGCTTGTTTCCTGCTTCCCCAAAATCAGGGATATTTTTTGCTTGACTTTTACTTGGAAGGCCAAACTTGCTCTGAGACCCACAGGGGGTCTTCAGGAAAATCATTTTTATTATCAACTTCCACACCTTAATGGAAGTGGCAGGTGTGTTTTAACAGAGATGTCCCTCCCCTAAAATATTCATTAGAAATTCAGGTTTCAGTATGTCGACTTTTGTAATGTCATAATTTCACTAACTCTCCTGTTGTCAGAAAACCTTCTAGGAAAGAGAAAATCTGAATTAAAAAAACAAAAATAATTTCCCCCACTCTCTTTCTATTTATCCTTACTTGTACCGCTAGTCTGTGGAGTTATCTTTAAAGCACAGGAGCTGGATTCAGGAAACTTGAATATTATTCCTTGCTCTATGACAGATTTTGCTCTGTGCCTCAACTTTAGCATCTGTAGAATGGGGATGCTAATATGTATATGCCTTACAGATAAGGCCATGAAACTGAATTAATTAATACAGTATTTGCAAAACTTTTTGAGATCCTATAAATAAAATTAATAAATAATAAATTAATGGAGATATCCTATCTCCTAGAACTGGAAGGGACCTTGAAAAGTCATTGAGTCTAGCCCCCTGCCTTCACTAGCAGGACCAAGTACTGATTTTGATCCAGATCCCTAAGTGGCCCCCTCAAGGATTGAACTCATAACCCTAGATTTAGCAAACCAATACTCAAACCACTGAGCTATCCCTCCCCTCAAATGTAAGCTGCTGACTTCAACTGCCTTTGGTCCATGCCCTGTCAGAGCAACAGATTATTATAACTATATGCTTTACTGATGTTTGCCTTTTGCTTTGACAAACCAAAGAGATCATTCGGTATCAGTTCTCTGAGTGTCGGAGTTTTATTTCATGAAAACCTTCATTCCAATAGCAGAGTGGCCAATGTATCAGCTCTTGTAAGTAATCTAAGTACTGACAAATAAATTGCTAAAATTCCCTTAATCTTTCAGCATGTAACTGATTTTAACCCAACTTCATATCAGCTATTCAGAGATCTTCCTATCCTGCATCCAAGAACTCATTCTTCAAGAAGAGCTGTCTACTTTCCAACTGAAAACTTGCAATTGTCCAGCCAATGCTTGATGACACCAACCTTGTAAGCTACTGCACTGTGTCCAATCTCTAATTCCAAATATGAAAACCAAAGCCACTTGGTTTTCCCATTCATAGAAGAGGGGAGAGAAGAAAGAAATATAGATCTAAATAAAGACCACCCTTCTCCATTTATGTAAACCTGTAAGGTGCTCAAATATTATAATAATGAGTCTTGTATACATATACCTAAATGGAAGGCACCATAGAAGAACAAATGATGAGTTTACGGTATTATTATATATAGGCACTGAGACCTGGAGAAATTACTAGTCTTGCCCAGAGTCACTAAGGGTCAGATCCAAAGTCCACTGAAGTCAGTGGGAGCTTTTCTATTTCCATCAGTGGGCTTTCCATCAGGACATAAGCGACAGCAACAGGAATACAATTGAGCAGTCCTGAACTCCAGTTTCTTATTTGAATTGCTAGACAGAGTGAGAGTGTGCTTGCATGTTTGCACAGGATTTAGTTTAGACAGTCTATAGCACGTAATTTTGCACTTCTATATTCAGAGTATTAACTTTGCTTTTATGCTTTCTGATTGTAACCCCCAAATATTTATTTAAATTTTAAAGGTTGAATCTGCTCAATTAATATGGGTAGAAAAAGCAAATCTGCAATGGGAATATGTGATTTAAAACTAATCATGTATGTTTAAAAAAGTGATGAGCGTCATGACAAACCACAGTTGGATTTATTTCCTGCTGTGTGATTAGATTGTGCTTGTCTTGAAGATTCAAAAATGGAAAGATATTTTTGAGGAGCTATTTCTTCCTTTCATTGAGTGCATATGAATCCTAGTGTTTATGGAAATGGAGTTCTCAACAGAGCTCTAACAGTTGCCTTGCACCCCAATCCAGCCCCAGATATACCCAGTTGAGAACACAGTACACCTCTTAACTCCATTTGAGAGTCTTGTTTTAAGGACTGCCAGTCATACCACAGTTTGTGGTGGCTTTGTGGATTAAGGATTCTCTTGGGATTTCACACTAGTTTTCACATGTAATTAGAGCTTTTGAAAAATAATGAGTTTTTGAAAAAGCTAGTTTAAAAATCCAAAAATAAGTCAATCTGGCAAAAAGGAAAGAGGAATACAACAACCCCTTCCTCACAAAACTTCTATTTCTTCAAAACTTATTTTTTGTCTAATATTGTGAAAAACTACCTAAATCCTGAGACAGGTTAAAGATGCTAGGATTAACAATAATTTTCAAGGCAATCATTTTACCCTGGAACAGAGAAATTCATCACCTATTGTTCTGGCTGACTAACTCTAACCTTCTGTGGCTAAATGACTCACAGATTGATAGTTTATAAGACTAGAAGGGACCAGTGATCATCTAATTTGACCACCTGTATACACAGGCTTTAGGACTCCTTTGAAATAATACATGTTTGAATTACAGCATATTGTGACATTGCATCCCATAAGGCTTTATGGAAATATGCTTATGAATGTATATATGACATAACTGGAGTATGTTTTATGCTACTTATGCCATGTAACATATCTCTGTAAAGGCTATGATCTACTGAATCTATTCCTCCTATTTGTATGCATGTATCATTTTTGTATTTGAAGTTATGAATATTGGCTGTGTACTTGCTTGATTTCTAAATAGCCTTACTAAAGCATTTGGTCAGCTTCTTGAGAAAGGAATGTGCAAGTTAAGTGCCCAATCAAGAAACACTTAACGGACAATGGATCTTGGAAGGCTCCAATCCACATAAGAAGTCTACTTGAGGACATTCAAGGTAGCATGTGAACCATGGCTGCTACCTGTAAGTTCTGAGTCATGCATGGATACGTGACTGGCCCATGTGACTCCAAAACTCCATCTTGTAGCTGGGATTCTACACAAGGGAGGGAGGAGTGTCCACCAACAAGAGAAAGTCTATTTAAACCTCTGGGAGACCCCTCCATTTTGTCTTCAGTTGGCTCCAGAGATAGCCTCTCCACCCCAAAGGATACCTGAAAGAAACTGAGACAAAGGACAGTAACTACAGGGGGTGTGAGTGATTCCTGGACCCAGACTAGAAGGAGACTAGTCTGCAAAAGGAAGATTATTGGAACACCTCTGAGGGTGAGGTTTTATCTGTATTCAGTTTTTTTACTGTATTAGGCATAGACTTGTGTGTTTTATTTTATTTTGCTTGGTAATTCACATTGTTCTCTCTGTCATCACTTGGAACCACTTAAATCCTACTTTTTGTATTTAATAAAATCACTTTTTACTTATTAATTAACCCAGAGTATGTATTAATACTGGGGGGGGGGAACAGCTGTGCATATCTTTCTATCAGTGTTATAGAGGGCAAACAATTTATGAGTTTACACTGTATAAGCTTTATACAAGGTAAAACAGATCTATTTGGGGTTGGAACTCCACTGGGAGTTGGGTATCTGAATGTTAAAGACAGGAACACTTCTTAAGGTGCTTTCAGTTAAGCTTTCAGTTTGTGGGACGTGGTTCAGACCTGGGTCTGTGTTTGTGGCTGGCAAGAGTGTCTGGCACAACCAGGCAGGATTCTGGAGTCCAAAGCTGACAGAGAAGGCAGGGGCAGAAGTAGTCTTGGCACATAAGTTGGCAGTCCCAAGGGGGTTTCTGTGATCCAACCCGTCACACACATCTTTTAGAGTAACATCCCATCTTGATTTAAACATTTTCCAATTCTTGGTCAATTTTTCCAATGGTTAAATATCTTCAGTGTTACACCTCATTTCCTATCTGAATTTGTCTACCTTCCACTTCCATCCACTGGGTCTTGTTATGCCTTTGCCTGCTAGACCAGAGAGACTTCAGTATAAAATTTCTTGTTCTCTACGTAGATTCTTATAGACTATAATCAAGTCACTATTTAACTTTGTTAAATTAAACAGAAAAAACTCCTTAAAAAAGTCTCTCTCTGTAAGACATATTTTCCAATCCTTTAATCATTCTTTTGGCTCTTCTCTGACCCTTCTCCAATTTACCAAAATCATCCTTTAATTGTAGACTCCAGAACCAGACACAGTATTTCAGTAGCAGTCACACCAGTGCCAAATACTGTCTCTGCTTCTACTTGAAATTCCCCTGTTTATAACTTCCAAAGATCGCACTAGGCCTTTTGGCCACAGCATTGCACTGGGAGTTTATGTTCAGCTGATTATGCATCATGACTCCAAATCCTTTTCACAGTCACTGCTTTCCATTCTGTAAGTATAGTTTATGTTTGTTGTTCCTAGAGGTCTGACTTTACATTTAGTCATATTAAAATGCATATTGTTTGCTTACGCCCAGCTTACCAGTGATCCAGATGGCTTTGTATCAGTGAACTGTCTTTTCCATTATTTACAACTCTCAATCTGTGTGTCATCTGTTGACCTTCTCAATGATGTTTCCTTCAAGGTCATTAACAAAAATGTTAAATAGGATGGGGCCAAGAATTGATACCTGCAGATCTTTACTAGAAACACTGACAATTCCTTGTTTACAATCATATTTTGAGATCCATCAGTTTGCCAGTTTTTAATTCATTTAATGTATGCCATATTGATATTATTTTGTTCTAGTTGCTTAATCAAATGTTGTGCGGTACCAAGTCAAATGCCTCACAGAAATCTATTATATTAACACTATTACCTTTATAAACCAAACTTGTAATCTCATCCAAAAAAAGATATCAAGTTAGTCTGACAAGATCTATATTCCATAGACGCACCAATAATGGCAATCAGCATATTACCACCCTTTCATCTCTTATCAGCTGTCCCATTATTTTTCCTGGGATTGATGTCAGGATAAGCCAATAATTATCTGGGTCCTCCCGCTTACCTTTTTAAAATATTGACATTTTAGCTTTTCCCCAGTCCCCAGGGTTCCAAGATTTACTGTAAATCAACATGCTCCTCATTTATATTCCCATTCAGTGGTTTGGGCTTGATCTCATGTCTGGCATCACCCCATGTAAACAGGCCCCAATCTACACTACAAATAAGGTTGCAACTTGATTTGCCATACCCACCCACCTTCTCCTTGGCACCACATAATTCTATTTTTTCAACCACACAAAAGCCTGTAGATATATTTAAAGTCCAGTTTACACTGCAAGACTACAAGATGGATTTGGGTCATAACCAGAAGAGGAAGGAAAAGGCAACACTATTGTAACCAGGTCCTCAAACATGGTGGCTATTGTAGGTTTTAAAAGTTCCCTAGGACTCTGAGACCTGGTCTACATAAACATGCACCAGTTTAACTAAGGGCATGTCTTCACTACCCGCCGTCTAGCGTAGACGTGATAAAATCAATCCCCGATCACTCTGCTGTCGACTCCGGAATCCACCGCAGCGAGAGGCGGAAGCAGAGTCGACGGGGGAGCGGCAGCAGTCGACTCGCAGCCATCCTCACAGCAAGGTAAGTCGACCTAAAATACGCAACTTCAGCGACGCTATTCGACCCACCACCGTAGCGTAGACCTAGCCTAAAGGTGTGTTTTGACACAGATTTAATTAAACCATCATAAACTTATGTGTGGGCACTTATTTAGGTTTAAGAGTGTCTTACTTTGATGTAACTTAAGCTAAAAACTTCTTGAACTGAAATAAGAGAGTCTACAAACTTGCACCATGGTGTAAATAAATCACACCTTCAGCAAAATCATGTGAGTAGAGCTGGTCTAAAAAAGGATTTTCCATCCTGCAAAAAAATCCAATATTTTACATTTTCTTTATTCTAAATCAGGACAAAAAGGTCAGACATTTGAATTTGTGGTTCAACAAAATTCTAAAGTAATAACAATTTTGGGGCAATCAAACCATTTTGTTTTGATACATTCAAAATGTTTCATTTCAATTTTGAGCCTTATTTTTTATGTATGTTATTTTTTATATAAAATTAAGTAAATCTTAAAATGAAATAATTTTGAAACAAAGGTTTCCGATCCCTGCTTTAAAGGAAGATGGCGAGGTCAGTAATTTAATAGTTGGCTAAACTTCCTACAATTGCTACTTCAGTATTTTGCTTCTTGTCCTGGAATTGTAGATTCAAAGACTAGGCAATATGATTGTGAAGTGATCACGAGTTCAAATAAAGATATGAAAAAAGTTCTAAATGGTATTTGCTTCCTTTTAATCTTTGTTGTAACTTGTATATATGACATTTAACACTGCATAAAATGTAAACCAAAAACCAGAATCCCAGATTTTTTTCCCAATCAACTGAGCTAAATTTCTGGATTAAGCACTAATATTTTATCTTTTCATGCACAGACTGAACCTGTACATAACAGAAGGGATAATCAGTGTTTGGCTGGTGCCAAATTATGAATTGCTGTGACTGATATGAATGAATGTGGTAAGCATGAGTTTAGTATGGCTTGGTATGCCTGAACTTGCTACAGGATTCTGGGAGCAGGAGTATCTTAGTATTAGATAAATCATGTGGAAAACTACTGGAGGTGCTGAAACTGCACTTGAATGGTTAATAATGGCTTGATGGGCATGTATGTTTCCACATCGAACTTTGGAATATATCAGCAGAAAACCAGCTCACAAAGTAAAGAAGACCTAAAAACATGTGATCAGTGGCTTGGTGCAAGCTGACATGGGTCAAAATGATCCTTTTTGGATAACATCATTCTAACAGCCTAAGTCAGGGGTCGGCAACGTTTGGCACACGGCTCGCCAGGGTAAGCAGAACAGACCCAGACCAAAGCTCTATCAATGTTTACCCTCTTATCAATCATTCACTTAGGTCAGGGGTCGGCAATGTTTAGCATGCGGCTCGCCAGGATAAGCACCCTGGCGGGCCGGGCCAGTTTATTTACCTGCTGATGCGGCAGGTTCGGCCGATTGCGGCCTCCACTGGCCGCGGTTTGCCGTCCCGGGCCAATGGGGATGGTGGGAAGCTGTGGCCAGCACATAGCTCACCCGCTCCGCATTGATAGAGCTTTGGTCTGGGTCTGTTCTGCAGCCCCTTCTTCCAAAATATTAATTAGAGAAAACCAGTGATGAATGCCCACAAGGCATATTTCTAGGACATGTGACTCCTTTGATAACAAAAGGTATAAATGCTAAGCGAAGTAAATTAGTTAAGATAGAGTTCCCCAATTAACATCTGAAGAGGTTCGAGACTGTGAGACAGAAGTCTTTGGGGTGACCTAGACCCTGATTTGGGGGACATTTGACAAACCAAGTACCTAAGAGGGGAAAGAAGAGAAGAAAAGAAGTCTCCATCTAGAATTGGTAGATATATTTGCTTTGTTTGCCAATCAGGATACTGTGTAGGGCCAATATAGTTACTGAGGCTTTATGCTTGGGGAGCTAAGGCTTGTAGGAAAAGATGTGTACTATGTAACCATAAGTGCTTTTGTGATTCTTTCTCAAATAAATGACTGTGCATTAAGCATATTGGTTTCTGAATTCTCACTGGTACCGGTAACATCTGCCCAGCTGTGGGCCATTAAAGATCCGTTTCAACAATCAGGACATTTAAATCCATTTGGAAGGGTCACAATTTGCTTCCTTTAAGAACAAACAAACAAACAAACAAACAAAAATTAGCAGAATGTGGCCTTGAGTTTGTGCAGTCAGGACAACAGTTACTTTTCATAGCACAAAGTAGATTAAATTTATAAATCAATTACACAGTGCTTATTTTTAGTACCTAAAAATTGAGAGAGCTAACTTTGACTTGATAAACAATGATTATATAAGAATATATGCCCTTTCTGGAGTATGTTTACAACTTCCAGTAATGTTAACAGAGTTACATATGCTTTGAGAGAAGAACATACCCCATTGTTTGCAGGTTGAAATGTCGTGGCTAATACTTAAACATCAAGATCCAAGGACAGAAATGACTTAATAGTTCATTGTATAAGAGCAGGTGGAAAGGAAGCACCTGCTATTTGAGAAACCAATGAATTGATATGTATTGTGATGATGAAGCCTAGCACTGTGTTAGAGGAATTAAATCTGACATGTGATAGATTCTGTTCTGTGGACTTCATTGCTGCTGCATGTGCAGCCCAGAAAAATCAGGGATCCCATTTTTATTTATATAGCACCAATTGTGTATAGTTATATTTTGGACAAGTAGGAAGATGAGAGGCCAGATTGAAGTCAATGGGGCTACACTGACTCACATCCACTGAGATTCTGGACCAACGTTCATAGCTGCCAAGTTCTGTGAAGTTTCTAGGACATTTGACAATTATTTAATGAGCTAATTTTCATATTGACAAATAATTTGCATATAACCATACACTTCAGGATTTTTTTTTTAAAAAAGTATAAATTTAGTTCTGGTAAAAGGTAGTGGTTAGGCAGACTTGGTGAATGAAATCCTCTGTTTATCTGCATGCATTATGATAATGACTTCAATTACATGATCACATACTAGCTTTTCTCTGCATGGATAGCCAAGCCATGTTTGAAACTTCAACCCCCATATTTACAGTGAAATCTCTTCCGATTGAGCCTAAGAAGAAACTAGTAACAATATTAGGTTGTTATCTTTCTTGTGGACCAGCCTTTAGAGGGGGACATGACATACACTTTACAAGTAGGTTTCACAGATTCAAGACACTAGGGAGATCTGAAGGTGAATGTCCCTGTCCAAAGTATTTTATAATCTAGTTTACATGCATCCCTAGATTGTGAAAAGTAGAAGCCTGCCTGCAAGGGGAAGAAGCTGGTGAAGAACTACCCTGTATTCTGGAAGCTCATCCTTACAACCTGATCCAATGTCCAATAAATCAACATAAGGATTCCAACCAACATCAGTGTGAGTTGGATCATGCGCTAAGAGCACAGGGACAGGGAAGACTAGTCTCTTCTCCATGCAGCAGTCCCTCTTCTGCCAATATATCATAACCCCAGAGCATGGGCTGTATTGGAGTGGTATGGCAAACTGATGACATTTACATTGCAATGTCATGGCATCCATAATGTCCTTTTACAACATGATGGTCACATTTTGAGGTGGTATGGTGATTTCAACAGCATTGTGTCAGATTTGCTGTTTGCCAAACTATATGGCCAATGCCCCATAAAATCTTTATGATGAAGTATCCCTAGTCATACTGTGTTACACTAATCTCCTGGAAACCGGTGTCTGTTCTTCCCACAGTGCCAGAATGGAACTCATTATAATGTTAGCTGGAATTATATTCCTTCATCCAGGGGAATCTGAACCCTGTGGACTCATTTCCAGGAGACTCTCTCATAGGACATTTTAGAAATGACAAAAGGTAATATTTTCAATAATGCTTATATGTCTTAGAAGCATAAACTTTATTCACTTTCAAAGTCTTAAGTCTCCTAAATCATTTTGGTGCCTTTGAAAATTTTAATTTGTCAGATATTGCATGCTAGTGTTGTGTGTTACCTTGAATGTAAGTGATAGAGTTAAAAAAAAAAACATGAGGAAACGTATGTAATTTTTATCATTCCAGACTTCTGCAGGATGTGTGTGGCTTGATTAGCTGTCAAATATTTGTCCACTTCCACACGTGAAGTAGTAAAACCATTACTTTTACTGAGTGTGACAGCAGTTAGCCCAGCTGCTGTTCATGACACATGATATCATATATGTTGTGAGAATATTGTAGCTCTCATTGGGACTGATCCAAAGCCCAGTGAAGTAATTTGGGAGTCTTCCCACTGAGTTCAGTAGGCTGTGGATAAGGATCATGCTGCCTTACAACACCATTATAATTGTTTTCCTTTATTTAGTATGATGGGAAATATGTACTAACCCAATACCATTGTAAAAGGGTGGTCTATGTCATTGTATCAGTTTAAATACTTTGTACAACACTGCTGGAGTGGGGGGCGTGGTGAAGCTACAGAATTTTTGGAGCTGAGGCAATAGCAGTGTGCATCAGCTCATTATTAAAAACGAAGAGTATTTCACAAAATATGGCCTTGTAGGCTAAAGCTGTCTCTCTTTGTTCCTTGAACAGCAGAGTGTAGCTTTACATCTCAGGCCAATTATGTAGCACCATTCTTCAGAAACTGACAAAACCTGTAACACGAGCGATGATATAAAGACAGCATACAATTGCACAGTTTTCTTTGTACCTGGGCTTATATATGTTTGTGTTCTATATCACTCCAAGAAATTCCTCGGATGCAAACAATATGCAGAACAAATATCCAAAACCTCAAAACTTTTAATAGCACCAACTAGATAGGTCTCTTGAAAAGAATGCCTTTTCTTGTCAATATGTCTTTTAAATTTTTCTGTGAGATTATGGCATGGGCCGGAGGCTAGGCTGAAGATCCTTGCCATGCTTAAAGAATATTAGTTCAAGGTTCATCCTACTAGACGAGTTATGGAATGTAACCTTGGTATTTGCTGCGAATGGCTGGAGCTTGCCATGCCAAAAAAAAAATAAATAAAATAAAATAAAAAAAAATCCAGAGCTGTTTCATACAGTTTTGCTCTTAAAGGAGAAGAAGGGAAAGTCAGAAAATGAAATGAGAAATGATCCTCCATCAGCAAGTCCAGCATCTGTTCGTGGGTGAAGAAGCCTGAAAATACTGCTAAAACAGATATGAGCCGTAGAAAATTTAGTATGATTTTTTTTAATCTTGTACAAATCAAAGAGGAGGTTACTCACCCTGTGCAGTAACTGACGTTCTTCGAGATGAGTGTCCCTGTGGGTGCTCCACTCCAGGTGTTGGTGCGTCCCTGCGCCTTTGCTCGGAGATTTTTGCAGCAGTACTCATAGCGGCCAGGCATGCTCAGAAGCTGCCCCCCCGCTGTGAATCTAGGTTGATAGTACGCATGCGTGGCCAGTCTCCTCAGTTCCTTCTCTACAACGGAGGCCCCCCAACTCCAAAGTAGAGGGGAGGAGGGTGGGTAGTGGAGCACCCACAGGGACACTCATCTCGAAGAACGTCAGTTACTGCACAGGGTGAGTAACCTCCTCTTCTTCTTCGAGAGATGTCCCTGTGGGTGCTCCACTCCAGGTGATTTAAAAGCCGTGTATCTTAAGGAGGTAAGGACTTTGGATCTGATAGGAACGCCATGGATAGTACAGCCCTGCCCAAACGTATGTCAGATAGAGGGCCTTGAGTAAGGGCATAGTGTTTAACAAATGTGGGCTCAGAGGACCAGGTGGCTGCTTTACAAATATCAGCCAGGGGAACTTTGCGTAAGAATGCTACAGAGGCAGCCAGAGATCTAGTGGAGTGTGTTCTGATGCCATCTGGAGGTGTAACCTTCTTCATCTGATAGCACAACCGGATGCACTGGGAAATCCAGTTTGAAAGTCTCTGGGTAGAAATAGGCGTACCTTTGGAGCGCTCCGCAATGGAGACAAAAAGTCTGGAAGAAGTTCTAAAAGGTTTGGTTCTATCCAAATAGAATGACAAGGCTCTGCGTACATCTAGTGTATGCATTGAGGCTTCGAACGAGTTCGCGTGTGGTTTCGGAAAAAAAGTCGGTAGGTGTATTGGCTCATTAATGTGGAATGACAAGTGCACCTTTGGAAGAAATTTGGGGTGTAATCTGAGGGTAACCTTGTCTTTAAAAAATAGAGTATATGGTGGGTCTGCCATAAGAGCTGCTATTTCTCCTGCCCGTCTGGCAGAGGTAATTGCCACTAGAAATGCTGTTTTCATCGAGAGGTGTAAAAGGGAACACGTGGCTAGGGGTTCAAATGGTTGTTGAGTTAGGCAAGACAGTACTAGATGAAGGTCCCAAGGGGTGGTAGGTGGTTTAATGTCTGGGTATAAGGTTTGTAGTCCCTTGAGGGAACGCTTAGTGATAGAATGAGCAAAGACAGACGTGTTATCAATTCTGTCGTGAAAAGTTGTAATAGCAGCTAAATGGACCCTGATGGAGCTGAAAGAAAGGCCGGATTGCTTAAGGCCCAATATATAGTCAAGTATGAGCGAAAGAGGTACCGACGTGGGACAAAGGTGTTTAGCGGAACACTAATGTGTGAATCGTTTCCACTTTTGAAGATAGGTCATGCGAGTAGATTGTGTTCTGCTATGTAGGAGCACCTTTTGAACTTGTTCAGAGCAAATCTAGTTCGCTTTGGGAAAACCATGTAGGAACCAGGCTTTGAGGTGAAGCATGGACAGGTTGGGGTGGAGAAAGCGGCCGTGTTGCTGAGATAGGAGGTTCGGAATGAGAGGCAAGGAGATTGGTGGTTGAATCGACATTCTGGTGAGGAACGGAAACCACGGTTGTCTGGGCCACGACGGGGCAATGAGGATCACCTTGGCTCGGTCTGTTCGTATTTTTATCAAGACCCTGTTGAGAACTGGTATCGGGGGAAATGCATAGAGTAGGTTTCGGTGCCATGAGATCATGAATGCGTCTCCCAGGGAATGTTTGCCCAGTCCTGCTCTGGAGCAGAAATTGGGACATTTCTTGTTTTTTGTAGTTGCAAAAAGATCTATTGTTGGGTAACCCCAAGTGCTGAATACGTTGTGAATGGTTTTCTCGTCTATCTCCCACTCGTGGTCCCATGGGAAGCGTCTGCTTAGTTCGTCCACTGTGGTGTTCATTTCCCCGGGAAGATAGGCAGCTGATACCCGGATGTTGTTCTCAATGCACCAATTCCAGAGCTTCATAGCCTCTGTGCACAGCGAATGGGATCGAGCTCCTCCCTGCCTGTTTACATAAAACATGCATGCAATGTTGTCTGTCATTATGCGTACGTGATGATGCTTGATTAGTGGCAGGAAATGACAGCACGCATTGCGAATAGCTCGAAGTTCTAGGACATTTATGTGCAGGGAGGTCTCGGTTGACAACCATAGCCCCTGTACTGTGTGGTGAGACATGTGTGCACCCCAGCCTGTCAGAGATGCATCGGTGGTCAGGATGAGTGATGGAGCCTGCTGAAGAAATGGGACTCCAGAGCAGAGGTTGGAGTGAACGGTCCACCAGTGTAGCGAATCTTTGACTCGGGCAGGTAGGGAGAGAGTCTTGTTTAAAGAGTGCATATTCGGTTTGTAAACCGTGGCCAGCCACGCTTGGAAGCACCTCATGTAGAGGTGTGCATTCTGGACGACAAAAGTGCATGAGGCCATGTGACCTAGTAGTTGTAGGCAGTCTCGGGCAGTTACCTGGGGACTGTTGCAAATGATTGTGGCCAGTTGGTTTATGGAGTTGAAGCGATCGGGTGGGAGAGATGCCAACCCCGTCCGGGAGTCGAGGTCTGCTCCTATGAACTGCAGGTGCTGGGTGGGGCGTAATGTGGATTTGTCTTTGTTTATTTGTAGGCCGAGAGATAGGAAACAATCGACGGTGAGCCGTGTGAACCGGAGAGCCTAGTTGAATGTTGAAGCTTTGAGGAGGCAATCGTCGAGGTAAGGGAATACTATGACCCCTTGTTTCCTGAGGTAGGCAGTGACTACAGCTAGGAGCTTGGAAAAGACACGGGGGGCTGTGGACAGTCCGAAGGGGAGTACCCTGTACTGGAAATGTGTCGAACCGAGGGTAAATCGAAGGAAGCATCTGTGGGCCGGATGTATAGTGACATGGAAATAGGCATCTTGTAGGTCAAGGGCAGAAAACTAGTCGCCCTGCTCCAGCGCTGGGATTATGGTAGTGAGGGTAACCATCTTGAACTTTTGCTTTTTGACAAATTTGTTGAGCCGCCTGAGGTCGAGGATTGGTTGCCATCCCCCATTTTTCTTTTCTGTTAAGAAATAATGGGAGTAAAAACCCTTCCCTTTGTATCGTTCTGGCACGATTTCTACTGCTCCCAGATGACGGAGATGTTGCACTTCTTGGAGGAGTAGCTGCTCGTGAGAAGGGTCCCTGAAGAGGGACGGGGAGGGTGGGTGGGTGGGAGTCAAGGAGAGGAAGGGGATGGCGTATCCAATTGTAACTACCTCTAAGACCCACTTGTCGGAGGTAATGTTCTTCCATTGATGGGAGAAAGGTCGTAGGCGGTGTCAAAGATAGGTGTGTCGGCTGAAGTGGGGGCGTTGCTTTCTAAACCCTCGACCAAGGCTTCAAATCTGCCTATTAGTTGGTGGGGGTTGAGGTGCCCCTGCAGAATTTGGACGACGTCGCTGGAATCTTGGTCTTTGACGTTGTTGTTGTTGTTGTTGATGTTCCTGCGGTCTATGGGAGTGTTGTGTGAATGCGGGATAGCGTGGCTGGTGGTACGGTTGGTATCTATATTGCCGTCTTCTGGTTGTAGGTGTCTGGAGACCTAGAGACCGGAGGGTTGCCCTTGAGTCCTTCACTGAATGAAGCACATCGTTCATGGTAGAAGCAAAAAGTTTGTCACCGTCGAAGGGAAGATTTTCAATGGTGCTCTGAACTTCTCGAGGAAAAAAAAGAGGAGGAGAGCCATGAGCCCGGTCGCATGACTACTGCTGTAGCGGTCGATCTTGCTGCTGTGTTGGCTACATCGAGGGCTGCTTGGAGAGCGGTGCGTGATATGCTTTGTCCCTCGGAAACCATAGCTCTGAACTGTTGTTTTCTCTGTTCTGGAATGTCATCAATAAAGTCCATGAATTTATTATAGTTTTTGTGGTCGTATTTTGCAAGGACTGCAGTATAATTAGCTATACGAAATTGTAGGGTCGAGGATGCGTATACTTTGCGACCAAAGAGATCCAATCGTTTGCTGTCCTTGTTGGGTGGGGCGGAACGAGAATACTGTTGTCTAGCCCTCTGGTTCGCAGCGTCTACTACCAATGAGTTTGGTGCCGGGTGGGTAAAAAGGAATTCAGAGCCCTTTGGAGAAATAAAATACTTCCTGTCTGCTTGTTTGCAGGTAGGTAGGCTCGTCGCTGGAGTCTGCCAGATGGACTTAGCGGGTTCTAAGAGGGCTGCGTTAATTGGTAATGCCACCCTGGAGGAAGAAGGGGGCTGTAGGATGTTCGTTAGCTCATGTTGTTGTTCAGTGACTACCTCCAAGTTAATTCTCAAGTCATTGGCAACTCTTTTAAAGAGGTCCTGGAATTTTGCATAGTCATCCGACGATGTCGGGGGAAGGGGAAGTAATGCTTCTTCAGGTGCTAGCTCCAGCTCTGCTGGAATAGGAGCAGGGCTAGGTTTATCCTGGAAGTGTGACTGTGTTGCCAGGTGTCTCGTGTCACTGGCATATTCGTCAGGGGGTGGCGCTGGATCGGTGTTGCGCCTGGTCGAATGGCCATGGCGCACGTATTCCCGAGGGTCCGATGCCCATGGTGTCCAGTATTGCCATGGTGGTGGGTAGGGCATAGGTGGTGCCATCCAGGGGTTCACCCCCCAGGAGGCAGGGTCCTGAGAGTAGGATGAGGTAGTTTTCTTATAACCTCTATTGCCTGGGGTCTGGGGTTGGGAGTCTTGATATGGAGAAAAAACTCCCTGTGGATCTGTTTCCTCCTCACTGGAGGAAAGTTGCTCAGATCCTGACTCAGGCATTGGAGAAGAATATGCATTCATCAGGGGAGACTGCAGGATAGGTGATACCAGGAGATCTGCTGTCTGAGTAAAGTGAAGTAGTGAGGCTCCTGCGTGAGGTGAAAGCTGATCAGGGGGAGGCTGCCGTGCAGGAGCATTCCTCCGAGCAGGGGTTTTGCCTGTGACCTCCCTGTCAGAATGCACCACGGGGGTCGGTGCCGCGGTTGGTGCCGGGCGGGCAATATCAGCCTGCATGGGATCAAGCATGTTGTAAAATGTCGGCACCGCATCCGTCGCAGTGCCGAACGGTGCCGTAATAGAGGCAGGCAACTGGAAGCCTGATGCCTCGGCACAGGAGCCTCGCGCCGCTGCCGCAGCCTCAGGCGGCTTTTGCGCGGTTCTTGAAGAGCCCGGTTCATCAAAGTTACTGAGGCGGGGAAACACAGGCAGGGAGACCATTGATCTGCCTGGAGAGACTTTGTGCCTCATAACCTTGCTTGGTGAAGAAGGCTGCCCCTTCTTTGTAGATTTTTTCAGTTTTTTTGAGGCGGGGGGGCTGTGGCGGGCAGCGGAGCCGGCTTCAGCGCCTGGGTCTGAAACTAACCCGATAGACTTTTGAAGGAGGAGCAGTTTAAGTTTAAGATCCCTGTCCTTCCGTGTCCTGGAGCTGAGTTTACAGCAATGGGCACATTTTTGGGGAATGTGAGCTTCCCCCAAACATTTTATACACTTTGAGTGGCCATCTGATAGTGGGATAGCTTCTTTGCATGTAGCACAGCGCTTGAAGCCTGTGGAGCCCGGCATGGCCAAAGCGGCCGCGGCTGACAGAATTTTTTTTTTTTTTTTAACAGATAAACAGGGTAATTAACTACACTAACAAAGAACTGACAACAAACTAGTTACTAAAAGGGTAATTGTAGCAAGAGTGAGGGATTTCCTAGTGAGTCTGCTGAGCTCCGTCTCAGGCCGGGGACGGTAGAGAAGGAACTGAGGAGACCGGCCACGCATGCGTACTATCAACCTAGATTCACAGCGGAGGGGGCAGCTTCTGAGAATGCGTGGCCGCTATGAGTACTGCTGCAAAAATCTCCGAGCAAAGGCGCAGGGACGCACCAACACCTGGAGTGGAGCACCCACAGGGACATCTCTCGAAGAAGAACCAAGTTTTTTTAAAGTAAACCTTTAGTTTGCATTTCCATTATACATATTGTGAAAGTGAAATGAATTATATTAAAGAAATAGAATGAATTAAAGAATGCTGTATGTACCTTTAAGTAGAAATGAGAAATGCTGCAAGCCAGGGGGGCTGGAAAGCAGACATTAACTGCTTAACTTGCCACTTAAGGGCAATTGGTGAAGCATTAGTCTTAGATCGATAAGAGTTAACAGGGAAGCAGGTTATGCATATTGTGCTCCATGCATATTTTACAATTTTGCTCTCTCTGTCCCTTTGTTTAGTTTACACCCTTTTATCTGTATAAATAAGACTGTTTGAATCTTGCATGGAGGCTCACATTATCTGAATGTATTAGCAGAGCGCTGTGCTAATAAAACAGAGTGGTCTGACAAACTATGAGTCCTGAGTCTAACTTTGACAATATATAAAAAATGAAATACACTTAAAAATTAGAACAAGGAAAATGATAACTGATAAAGGAAAAGATCCTATTTAAAACAGACTTTATACTTTAATGTTCTTTGAGAGAAAAGTTTGTGACAAATGTGTATTAATTTCAAATGTAAATTTGAATATTCTTTCAAATGTAAATTCTGTTACATGGGTGTCATTGATATTCAACCTTTGAAAAATTTCAAGAGAAATAAAATAAAAAAATGCGATAATTATGAATTTCAAAAGAAGAAAAATGAGCTCACTTGTGTGTGTTCTAGGACTTTTCCCCTATGAAATTCATAGCACAGAAATACAAAATATTAACTTGAAGCCTACAAAAGGGGTGTAGGTTGACAGCTCAGTAGAGACCACACCAAATCCCTCAAAAATGACAAAGATCAATATTAGGCATTCAGAACTGTTCACATTTCTAATAACTACTATTCAGTCTTTAATATGTAATTCTCACATTTGTAATCCCATTTTCTACCTCTAAATGAGAGCTATTTATTTACTTTTCCTATGAAAAGGTGGCTACCTTTCATAGTGTAACCCACCAGTTGTTGTATGCTACAGGTCCTTCTCTGTGCCCAGTCCACAAAGTTACAGCCCCAACTGGAGTGCCTGGGTAGCAAGATGTAGCAGTTCTTCCTTGGAACTCTGGAGGTCCCTGGTTTGTCAGCTAAAACAGCGGCTATCACAACAGCAGGTCTTCTTAGCTATATGTCCCTAATCTGCCATGGACTCATTCCATTTCCCCCTTACTTCCATTACAGAAAGGAAGATTTAGACTGGATATAAAAAAAAGCTTTATAACTGTAAGGGTAGTTAACTATGGAATAGTTTATGAAGGGAAGTTGTGGAATCCTTGCCAGTGGAAGTTTTTAAGAGCAGGTTGGACAAACATCTGACAGGGGTGGTCTAGCAATTCTTAATCCAGCCGCAGGGTGGGGTTGAGAGAGATGGACCTCTCAAGGTTCCTTCCCGCCCCACATTTCTTTGATTCTGTGAATTCCTTTCAATCCACTGTCACCTATTACCCTCTTGGACAACATCCATTTGAAAGATAAAAACATCTATCGTGATCATATTCCCTATTGTTTTATCTTCACTTGTTTCATCTTCTCTTGTTTCTTCCTCTCAACCCTTGTCCCTTATCATACACAGTTAACTACTGTAGCAACTGTGCTGCTGCTCTCTGCCAACATAAAGGGCCAGAGTCTGATTCCTTTACTCCACTCTAAATAGTACCTTACTCCATGAGTATTTCTATTGACTTTAAAGGGGCTACTCGTGTTATAAGATACTACTACATGTGAGCAAGGTTATCAGAATCTGATCCCAAATAAGGAGACCCACTTCTGAAAGAAAACGTCTAAGACTATCCTGACCCAAATCTATCTACAGTATATATATTTTTACATAAAATTTTTGTTTTGTGGGGAAGTTCAAATTTTTTTGGTTTTGTTCTGTTTCATAACTGAAAAAAATATAAAATCGTGGAATTTCCCACAAAACAGAAAATCTGGTTTATCTTTAAGTACAATATTTTTGGTGCTTTTTTTTGTCCTGTTTGGTAATTATTTTTTCCTGTATTATTGAGGTGCATGCAAAACAATGTGATCAACACCCAAATAGTCCCCATTAATTTTTTTAACTTTTTATTTTTGGAAATATCTTTTACACATGAGGATAACATTTTCAAAACACTGTTTGTGGTTCATAACCACTGAATAGCATGTCCAGTGCTGATGCACAGAAAAGTAACTTTACGCAGATAAAACCCTATCTCAAAAGTTGCTTTTATTGCTGTGGAATTAGCCCACATAATGTTTCTTTAATAGGCCTCTAAACATGTTTTACTTGTTTCCTCCGCATCAGTATTATTGATACTGGATTTCACATTAGGCAAGTCTACATTTCCAACAGAGTACAACTTTTTAGTTATCCATTATTCTCAATACAGAGCAGAATGCTATTAATTCGCCTTGTTAATTTCTTTGAATGCATTAGAAGCTTTAGAAATATTGCAAAAAAAATCTGTTGGTAAATTATTTTGGAAAAATAATGAGATAGAATATATGTAATTGATGACTGTGGTTTTGGAATCATCAAAAGATAGAAAGCTGGCTAGATCATCGGGCTCAATGGATAGTGATCAATGGCTCAATGTCTAGTTGGCAGCCAGTATCAAGCGGAGTGCCCCAGGGGTCTGTCCTGGGGCCAGTTTTGTTCAACATCTTCATTAATGATGTGGACGATGGGATGGATTGCCCCCTCATGAAGTTCGCGGATGACACTCAGCTGGGGGGAGAGGTAGATATGCTGGAGGGTAGGGATAGGGTCCAGCGTGACCTAGACAAATTGGAGGATTGGGCTAAAAGAAATCTGATGAGGTTCAACAAGGACAAGTGCAGAGTCCTGCTCTTAGGATGGAAGAATCTGATGCACTGCTAGAGGCTGGGGACTGACTGGCTAAGCAGCAAAAAGACCTGGGGATTACAGTGGACGAGAAGCTGGATATGAGTCAACAGTGTGCCCTTGTTGCCAAGAAGGCCAACGGCACATTGGGCTGCATTAGTAGGAACATTGCCAGCGGATTGAGGGAAGTGATTCTATTCTGCACTAGTGAGGCCACGTCTGGAGTATTCTGTCCAGTTTTGCCCCCCCGCTACTACAGAAAGGATGTGGACAAACTGGAGAGAGTCCAGAGGAGGGTAATGAAAATGATTAGGGGGCTGGGACACATGACTTATGAGGAGAGGCTGAGGGAACTTGGCTTATTTAGTCTGCAGAAGAGTGAGAGGGGATTTGATAGCAGTCTTCAACTATCTGAAGTGGGGTTCCAAAGAGGATGGATCTAGGCTGTTCTTAGTGGTGGCAGATGACAGAACGAGGAGTAATGGTCTCAAATTTCAGTGGGGGAGGTCTAGGTTGGATATTAGGAAAAACTATTTCACTAGGAGGATGGTGAAGCAATGGAATGGGCTACCTAGGGAAGTGGTGGAATCTGCAGCCTCAGAGGTTTTTAAGGCCTGACTTGATAAAGCTCTGGCTGGGATAATTTAGTTGGGGTTGGTCCTGCTTTGAGCAGGGGGTTGGACTAGATGACCTCCTGAGGTCTCTTCCAACCCTAATACTCTATGATTCTATGAAAAGAAAAAAATTGGGTCATCAGATAACATTCATGATGAAAAGTAGGTATAGTCCTAGGTGCATAAGCACTAGAGTGTGTGAAACATTTGCTACCAAAATAAAAATAGCTGGAAATTTGGGGGCTTGTGTTTATAAGCTATTTTCAAAAATGGTCTGATTTTTCTTGAAAATACCTGTGAGGATGTCCTTTTTTTGCTAGAATGCAGAACCTTTCTTGAGTAATAATGAAAAACAGTAATTTTCACTCCATGCATCTGAAGAAGTGGGTTTTTTATCCACGAAAGCTTATGCCCAAATAAATCTTAGTCTTTAAGGTGCTACCAGACATACCATTGTTTTAATGAAAAACAGTTTTCAAAATTGGGGTTAACAAGACAACTGGGTAGGAAAGAGGTTTCCCAAGACATGAGAGTTTGAGATTTTACTTTTTTTCCCCCACAGCCTATATCAGGACAAAAAGTCAAAATCTCAACTATTTTTGTGAAATAATAATCAGAAAAAAAATCAGATTGGGTCAAATGGTGTGTTCCAGTAGTTTTTATATGTTTAATTTTGATTTTGACATTTTTAGCATACATAAATAAAAAATGTCAAAATGTTGGATTTTAACAATTTCAAAACTATGTTAACAAAAGTTTGAACTGGGAGATTAATCAAAAGTGATCCTCTCCTGCAAACAGTTTTGGATTCAACGACTTGGCATTTTCCTGATGAAAAAACATTTTACTGGAAAATTCTCAACCAGCTTTATTCAACAACTAACTTTTTCATCAAAAGATGCACAAACTCAAATTTTAGCATGTTTCAAAGTAGTACTAGCCATTTCAGGAAAATCTGGCAAACGTTTCTTACCATGAATGGCCCAGGACAAAATTGGGAGTTTTTTGCAAACATTTCCCTACATTTTCACATATCATTTCAGTCTACTTTCAGTTAGCTGACCTGAAGGGCCGGCTCCAGGCACCAGCCCACCAAGCATGTGGTTGGGGCGGCGCTTGGAGGGGGGCAGCACGGCGGGGCGCTCCGGCCTGAGAGCGGAGCCGCAGCGGGCTCGCCGCCCTCCCCCAGGTGTTCCGGCCGGTCTGGGAGAGCAGGGCCCTGGCCGGGCTCGCCGCCCTCCTCCTGGTGCTCTGGCCGCCAGGGAGAGCAGAGAGCCCCGGCCGGGCTCTCCACCCTCACTCCGGCGCTCTGGCCAGTCGGGGATTGCGGGCCTGCAGCCGGGCTCGGCACCCTCCCCTGCCGTGCTGGGGGGGAGGGGGAGGCGGCGGGTGGCTTTTTTGCCCAGGGCGGCAAAAAAGGCAGAGCCGGCCCTGCTGACCTGTGTTCTTCTATATAACGTCATCCTGTACCATGAAAAGCTTTCAGGATAAGAAGCACTGTATCATGGAATTAACCCAATGTCCCATAGGGAGTCATTATGGACCACTGCAAACATACACATGATTAACTTTGAGCACATGAGTAGGGTTGGCCAGAAAATAAAAATTCTGTTTCACAAAAGTCGTTTAGGTTTTGAAATGTAATTTAATTCCCTTATGGAACAAAAATGAGACCTTTCAAAATATGTCATGAAAATTGGAGAGGCTGACCCCAGACACCCAATAGTCTTGTGGCTAGGGCACGCTGCCTGATTCAAAGCAAAGACCTGGTTCTCTTACATCCCAGGTGAGAACGCTAGCCACAGAGCTAGCAAGTTAGTCTCACCCCTTGCTCTCTTGACCACAAATTCCTTTTGGATGAAGTTTTCATTGAAACCCATACGTTCCCGCAAAAAAAAAAAAAAGAAAAAAAATCTGGTTTCAACAAAACAGCATTTTTCAATCGAACAGTGTTTTGTCACTTTTTTTTTAAACTCCTCTACATAGGGGTGTTCTGACTTCCATAGGACTACTTGTGCACTTAAAGCAAAGCATGAGTTTAAGGGCTTTGCTGGATCAGAGCCAGAGTGCGCAGCATCTTTCATGTTTGAACTCATAGTGAGCAGATGTCTGGGATGCAGTACTCTCAGTAGCCATTATTGCTCAGGAGTTGGGCTGCTATGTTTTGAACTATTTGAAGATCGTCAAGGTCCATATACTCCTTCCCAGAGGTGGTTGACTGAGTAATCCAGCCTGGAGGAAAAGAAAGATTTGCCAGATCCTGGTTGGCTGTGGAATTTTCTGGCACTAACATGTCTGTTAAATAATGGAACTCTGCTGTCAAGAAGAAAGTGTGGAAGGTGTGTCGTGGTGATATGAGTTGGAGAAGATTACAAATCTTGTTAAAAATCTATAAAATCCATTAAAAGAGGGCTGTCAAACTGTCACTCCCCTAAGTCCAGGGAAAGAAAAAAAAAGAAAAAAAAATCCAGAAAATTGCATCATTAAACACCAGCACATAAATCCTGTCAGATCCACAAGTTGTTTTCCCTGGTAACCCCAAATCCCATAACTCTAAACAGGATAATTAAATACACACCACCTCAGCTATTTAACCTCATGGTGTTAATAATTGTGTAGTTGGATGGATTAAACACATACAACCTTTCCTTCCCTCCCCACAACTACCCTTCTGACTTAGGACTTGAGGAAAGTCTAATTAAATTCAAAGGTAAAAGCTAAGAGGGGGAAAAGGAGAACAGCAATAAAATTTTAAAAACACACCATTAGTTCTGTCTTAGCTGTTCTTAGCAGTAATGCTAATGCAAAATTCCTCACTTGTCAGAGCCACTCATGATACACAAATGTATTCATTCAGATTGGCAACTTTTGGCACACGGCCCATCAGGGAAATGCGCTGGCGGGTCGGGCCGGTTTGTCTGCCTGCAGCGTCCGCAGGTTCAGCCGATCGCAGCTCCCACTGGCCGCGGTTCGCTGTTCCAGGCCAATGGGGGCTGCTGGAAGCAGTGGCCAGCACATCCCTCAGCCTGCACTGCTTCCCGCAGCCCCCATTGGCCTGGAACAGCGAACCATGGCCAGTGGGAGCTGCAATTGGCCGAACCTGCAGACGCTGGAGGTAAACAAACGGTCCCAGCCCGCCAGCAGATTTCCCTGACGGACTGTGTGCCAAAGGTTGCCGATCCCTTCCCTAGTCTATCCTGAGCACAAATTATTCTGTTTATTTAGGAAACTTCACCTAATCAGAGAAATCAAGCCTGCTACCAATTCAATTGTGTTGTTTCTTCAAAAGACAGTTGATATTCAATATATGCTAACTATTGCACTGTCTCAGGAGGATTGTCATTCTGTTTCCTAAGTATAGGAGAGCAAACAGGAGAGGAAAAGTGGAAAGATATTTTCTTGATGCATCCTCTAAACCACCGTTTCTCAAATGTGGCCACTGTGGCCACATGCGGCCACCAAGGGGTTTCCCTGCGGCCACAGTAATTTCCTGTGCAGTGGTGGTGTGGGGAAGCATCAGCCCCTCCCCACCTCCCTGTTGCTCCTGTATGCGCTGCCTCTCTGGAGACACAGGTGGGACACACAATGCTTAAGGAGCAAGGTGAGGCGGTGAGGAGGGGGTTAGTAGGTGAGCGGCAGGCAGCCGGTGAGCGGGTGCGGAGGCGAGTGGGCGGGCCGGGGGGGTGAGGAGGGAAGCGGTGAGGCGAGTGGCGGCGGGGACCCTCGCGGAGGAGTAAGGAGGCAAGCAACAAGCCAGCAGCAGGTTGATGAGGCAGGCAAGGGGGTCTGGCTGTGAGTGGGATAGTGAGGAGGTGAGCAGTGAGCCACCAGTGAGCGGGAGTTCTCGCAGCAGGCAGTGGGGGTGTCTGTGGCAGAGGAGTGAGGAGGCAAGCGGTGGCTGGGGGAGTGAGAAGGGACACAGGAGGCGAACAGGGGAGTGAGGTGGGATACAGGAGGTGAGCAGTGGGCGGGGGGTGATGAGGTGAGTGGCAGGTGCATGGGCAGCAGGTGGAACCCCCTTTGAGGAGGCTTGCCCCCAACTCCACTCCTTCTGCCGGCACTCCCCCAAGCACCTGGAGCCCCCAAACCCATGGCTCCTGGAGCCACAAGCCCCCTACCCGGAGAAGCCCCAAGTGCCCCCGTCCCAGGGCCAGAGGAGCCCCGGGCTGGCCAAAGTCCTGAGACCTGCCCCACTCACACCTGCCAAGAGCAGCCCCAGGCCGGCTGAAGCCCTGAGCCCCCCCACCTGTCTGGAGGAGCCCCAGGCAAGCTGCAAACATCTCTCCCCTGCCCTCCCCTCTGCTCCCCAGACCCAAGCCACCCAGATATGTTTTCATTATTATTTGGACTTCTATTATGTCAAAGAATTTTTAAATTTACTCAGAATTGTTGTACAGACAACCACTTTTACCAAAAAGCAAAAGAAATAATAATAAAAAAGATAAGAATGTGCAAAGCACCTTATTTGTGTTTCTATTCTGTTAGGTCCAGTAAAGAATAGAGATAACTGCACATTTTTTCTCATTGTGTCTGCAAAAAAACCCCCAAACCTTACATAAATAAATTACCTTGATTTGGATGTATATATGTGCATAGTACTTAATTAACTTTAGGAAAAATAAATAGTTTTAGGAAAAAAGTGTCAGTACAGCCACTAGCAATAGTTGGTGTCCGCACTCTGAGGCCATCAAAAAATTTGTTGTGAGAACCCCTGCTCTAAACCCATTGTAAGCAGAGCAACTTGGCATGTGACACATTCTGCAGCAATGGTACGCTTGCTGAAATGTATATTTATTTATAGTTCTATTTCACACATAACACTGGTAACCTGGAACTGTACAATAAGTTATAAATAAACACATCACTTGACCAATGTTCCATTTAACACCAGAACTCCCTAGCATAGATAATTTAATGTGTAAAAACATTAGACCAATGCCTGATTAAACAAAAACTAAAATCTTACAACAGGAGAAGTGAGTCAAAGTCCCGTAACCAAAAACATATTGGAAAAGCTAATTTCCAGGTACTGGGTGTGACCCAGGGAACTCTTGGTGCCCACTGGCAGAGGGCACAGGGTGCAAATGGTTAACGGAAATATCGTGGGTCTGCTATTTACATACAGGCTTGCCAAAAAGTGTCATGTAAGTCCTCTACTGAAAGCCTATGTCAGACTGGTCCTCCTAATCATTGCAAAAAGGAAGATATTCACCTTGTACAGTAACGATGGTTCTTTGAGATGTCGGTCCCTATATGCATGTTCAGATAATATGTAAGAAATTATATATCTATACTGAAAATCCTGTTCTCAAGGTCAGAGAGTTGGGGCTGGTCACAAAAAAATGAGAAAGATAAATAAACAACTCTTGCCTGAGACAAACCTATCTGGCTACATGTAAATTGAGAATTGTATGGTTCACAATGGATGTCCATATAAAGTCTAAACCAAATGCTAATGCAGGAATTGTGCAATCTTCCAGAGGGGAAATTTACAGGAAGAAAAACTAGCAGGAGGAGTCCTGTTTATAAGTGAAGACAATGGAATTTTGGACTATAATGTTAAGTACAGAGCTACACTTTGCATCCTTTACTGAGGGACAAGCCGAAAGCATGGCTAGCTTAAGGAAAAAGGGATATACAGCCTATCTGGCAGAAAAATGCTGGTGAGCAATACTAGGTCCTAGAATTAATATTATGATTTTATTTTATATGTAACCCTTTGTTTCCAATACTTCCATCCAAATATCTGATGTTATTTAAATTTCCCTTAGTTATTAAATAAATTCCTTCTTGCTTTTTTTACAATAAACATATCTATGTGCAATGTGTTGAGCGGAGCGGTGATCCTGAAGTGCAATTGGTAAACTGGTGTGTATATTCCTCAGGGAGTAGTGGATCTGTGAATTCTGTGAGTGTCCTGGGGAACAGGGGCTGGAACGTTTGGAGTGCTTGGGGGTTGGAAAGTGCCTATTGTTAGCCTGTAAAGAGAGAGTGGGGCTGTGCAGGCTGGGAAGGCATTCCTTTTGCTGCCAGAGCCTGGTGGCAACTGGGGAATTGACCCAGGGCCGGCACAGACAAGGCTTCTTCACGCTAAGAGCAGGTGGTAGCAAGGTACCTCATAACCCCAGGTACTCTCCGGAAGCGTCACACTGACCCAACAAAAGAGTTCAGTCACATCTCAACTTTTGAGAGTATATAAGGAGATAAACATAAACATCTCAAACATCTACGTGCCCATCCTAGGTTTGTAGGTTTATGAAGAGTAGAAATAACAGCTTGAATTGCATATGGAACTGAACAGGCAGCCAATATAGTACATGAACAGCAGATGTTATGTGTTCATAGAAACTGACCCTGCTCAGGGACAGGCAGCTGCATTCTGAATCAGCTATTTAAGGGGACTATCAAATGCAGTGCAAACTGTAGAATCAGACTTTGTGACAATGGATGAAACTTGACCAGCATAGGTGGGACATCTGCTGCCTATTACTCTAATACTGCACCTACGATAGCAGCCAGATTCATCTGGTTGTTATCTTTTCCTTATTACATAAGTACTCATCCATCAGTTTCAATGGTTTGAAATGAATGCTATTCCTACTGGAGCTAACGGCCCTATTGAAAAGGGTGCTATTTATGTTCATGAGGATTTTTCACACGGGTAACCCAGATCCTAATTTCACATTTTCACATGTACTGTATACATACTTTCTATTAACAGTGTCATCTTTATGTTTACCTCTAGCACTACTCCTGCGAGTAAGGGTTTGTGGAATCCGGTCCTATTTTGTTATATGTATTCTCAGATAAATAATAGAAAAGAGTTCATTAGTTGTTTTCAAAATCTGTGGGGAATGTGGTAGCCTGTCTTTTTAACCTTGGATTTACTCATTTTGATATGCACTATATATAAAATTAAAAAGTGCTACATCTCTTGACTGTTAAACTAGCTCTCTACTTATAGCTGATGATTCATGGTTTATTGTTTCTCTAATAGTTCATAGTTAATGCTACCGAATTAAAGATTAATTATCAAAATGTAAAAAGTGTCAAGACTATTTTTTATAAGCATAGAAAATATCTCTAAATGAAGAACACAATCTAAATCATGTCACATAAGGCCCCCGCAGCTACAAAACTACCTTTTCTGTGTCATTAGATGAGTAAAAATGCTTTTAAATAAGGCTGTTTCAATTTTATAGCATCCCATAACTTGCAATCAGCAGTTCTTTAATAAAACTGAAATCTCAAAGACAATGAATATTTTCCTTCTTTCTTTTTCCCCCCTCACACTCCCCAAATAGGACATGCATTAAACTGAAAATTGGGTCATGCTTCAGAACACAGTAATTTGACCTACAGATAACATTCCTATTCCCATAGTTATAAAATGTGCCTTTCAGACAATGAAAACATTTAAGAACTACACTGTTAGGTAGTTTGTATAATGTAAAAATGTCCTTCAGGTTCCTGGGAGCCACAATATAATGAAACCAGTTGGTCTGGGTTGTGTATAATACAAGGTTCTTGACAAATAGCTATAGTCTAAAGTCCTACTTGAACTGCAGGATGATTGTCAATAAATTGCAGGTGAATTGAGGACAAGCCATGGAAAATTGCAGAAAAGTAATAATGGACTAAAAGTAACAATAAAAATTTATTATTTGCGGTAATAAAGTCCATTATTATGGTACTTTTCCACGATTTTCTGCTGTTGGCCACCCATGGCTGAGAGTTGGAGTCTAGGGCTGACAGTGGCTGCCCAAGGCTGACAGTGGGTGGTTCCACTTTTAGCCCCAGGGTGGTCAGGGCTCCCAATGTCAGCCCTGCACACATGGGGTCTCCCGCTGTGAAAATTGCAGTGGAAGCCTTAAAGTATATCATATTTCAACATAATGTTGGCATAGACAGAGAATACAATAGTTAAATTGACATGTCTTATTTCACCTGATGCTTTATTTCTTACTAAATAATCTGTGGCAAACTGAATTTATGATGTCATGGAGGTAAGGGATGTGTCTATGGGTGCATGGTTGAACCATGAGAATTTCCCTCAACTCTTTGATCATGGTAAACCTTCTACCACCCCACCTCTCCCTGAATGCTTTTCTGAGCCAAAAGGAGATCAGTAGCATATTCAGATAAAGAAACTGGGCTGTAAACCATTCCCTGACATGTTTCATGAGGAGAAGCTACTGGCAAAGGGAAGGAGATAAAGGGAAGTGAAGAAAATACTATGAAGAATAGGAGTGAAAGAGAGAAATAAAAAGGTTAAGAATACTCAGAGTAACCACAAAGCTTTCAACAGTGTTAGAATGTAATTCCCCATTAACTTTAGTATACCATTTCCATTGCTTAAATCAAGTGCCTTGCAACTAGTTCTTTCTGCTACAAAGTGCAGCAAAGAACCTGCTGTCCATAAAAATCAAAACAGAGCCATATCTTATGAAAATGATAACTTCCTGACAGGCTTGCCTCCCTCTGCTGCCTAGTAATGAGTGAGTTGGACACCACCTGACAGTTCAACCTCAGATAAATATTTCAAACATAACATGCAAGAGATTCACAGATCAATCCCACCTCCATGAAACCACCGGAGTGAGACAGAAAGCCATTTTGAACTGGCGCAGCAGACCAGAACATAACTAGCAGTATTTTTTTTTAACCTATGCTAGAGTCAGTGTCTAAGGAAGAGGAGGTAAGGATGATTAGAGGAAATACTTTGGACTGTAGTTCTGACATCTCACCATTATAACACATACTAACACATGAACAAACATACACAAAAAGCCTCACTTTACATTCTCTTTATTATACTTTCTCTCTCTTTGACAAAGAATTACTATATAGTGGATTGACTATAAACATCTTTAAAATTGCATTATAAAAAAGCTCTCTCAGACAGTAGAGTCAGTTTTTTTAACCTCTCTGAAATTCTCTCTCATTTGCCTTTGCACATGCTGAAAGATACGACTCAGCTAGTAAGCAACTTTATATATTTTGCTATTACTTAGCATCTCCCATGCAAAAATCTCAACACACGTCACAAATATTATTGAATGTAGTCTCCCTACTGGGGTTCTCGCAACAAATTTTTTGGTGGCCTCAGAGTGCGGACACCAACTCTTGCTGGTGGCCGCACTGACACTTTTACCTAAAATTATTTATTTTTCCTAAAGTTAAAAATAACTTATAATTAAGTAATATGCACATATATACAGCCGAATTATTGTAATTTATTTATGTAAGGTTTGGGGTTTTTTTTTTGCAGATGCAATAATAGAAGTCATGTACAGTTATCTCTAGTCTTTACTGGACCTAACAGAATAGAAACACAAATAAGGTGCTTGTCTTTTTTATTATTGTTTCTTTTGCTTTTTTGGTAAAAGTGGTTGTCTGTACAACAATTCTGAAGTAAATTTAAAAATTCGTTGACATAATAGAAGTCCAAATAATAATGAAAAACATAACTGGGTGGCTTGGGTCTGGGAAGCAGAGGGAAGGGCAGGGAAAGGACGGTTACGGCTGACCCAGGGCTCCTCTGGACAGGTGGGGGGGTTTGGGGCTTCGGCCAGTCCAGGGCTCCTCTGGCCACGGGGTGTGTGTGGGGGCACTTGGGGCTACTCTGGGTGGGGGGCTTGTGGCTCCAGGTGCAGGGGGTCTCAGGGTTCCAGCTACCAGGGGTTGGGGGGAGCGCAGGCAGAAGGGGTGGAGTCAGGGGCACTTCACCTCCTCCTTATGCGCCCGCCGCTCACCTCCTGTATCCCTTCTCACTCCCCTGCCACAGACATCCCCCTGCTCACCGTAAGAACTGCTGCCTGGTGGTGGCTCACTGCTCACCTCCTCACTCACTCACTCACAGCCAGACCCCTGTCTTCCTCATCACCCTGTTGCTGGTTTGCCGCTCGCCTCCTTACTCCTCCGTCATTCCCCCACCACCACGCGCCTCGCCGCTCTCCTCCTACCCCCCTCCCGTCGCTGGCCTCCTCACCCCGTCTGCCCACTGCTCACCTCTCACCCACCCTCCTACTCACTTCCCCCCTGCTCACCTCTTCACCCTTCCCGCTTGCTTCCTCACCCTCCCTGCTCAGCTCCTCACTCCCCCGCTTGCAGCCAGAGCCCCACCTGCCCTCCTCACCCGCCGCTTGCCTCCTTACTCCTTTGCCATGGCCCTCCTGCCACTCGCCTCTTACCTTCTCACCCACTGCTGGCCTCGCCACTGGCCTCCTCACACACACCATGCTGGCCTCCTCATTCCCCCTCTCACCCTGCTGCTGCCTTGCGGCTCGCTCCTTAATCCCCTGCCAGCTCTCCCCATCCACCTTGCCAGTTGCCTCCTCACCCCCACATCTGCTGCTTGACTCGCCGCTTGCCTTCTCACCCCATCCTCACCTTGCTCCTTAAGTATTGTGTGTCCCGTCTCTGTGTCCAGAGAGGCGGCACATGCAGGAGCAACAAGGAGGAAGGGGAGGGGAAGGGCTGATGCTTCCCTCCCTCCACTGCCCAGGAAACTGCTGTGGCCGCAGGGAAACCTCCTGGGGGCTGCAGGGAAACTCCCTACTGGCCGCTTTTGAGAAATGGTGCCCTACATATCTGAGATGTAAGGAAAAATATTCTCCCCATTTTACAGATGGGGAAACTGGGGCAAAGAGATGCAAAGTGACTTATCCAAGTTATATTTGAGCTGGCCTGTATCAGGGCTTCTGGTAGAAACTAGATCTCCTAGTTTCCAGGCTTTGCTTTAACCACTGGACCATTTTTCTAATCTAGATGAACACCCAAACCTTTGCTCAATGCACAAATTGAACCAACCCCTTATTACTGATGAAGAAATTGAGAAGAAAGCAGAGTCTGAATGAGCTCTCCCCTGACATCTAGTGATGAGCTGTGAAAAAGACTTCAGGAGCTGATCTCGTTTGCATGGGCACACCAACCCTGCCTAGTTGCTCAGCATGATGGGATTGCTTGCCCAAATGGTCACTTTTGGATTCTCCAGTCTCCTTGTTATTGGGAAAGGAGTAATAAAGGGTTGTTATCCTTGTTGCATGAATCAAGGGCAAGAAAAACTGTACTTGGCATTTCCTGACTGAGGGACTCACCCTCAACTAAATGGCACTTGCTAGGCCGGGGACATGGGCTCCAAGCCCAATGAGTTAAGAAAGGGTGGGGACAGGTACTTATACCTGGTGGTATAAGCCCCAGACATTTTGGATGGGTCCTTTCTCCACTGTGTAATAACAGACTTAATTTATACTCAAGAGAGACTCTTCTCATATGCTACAGAGCTGAAATCACTAATACCTAGGTCTAAGTATTAGACCTGCTTTGTGACAATGTCTCTGATGCAAGAGACTTCCCAGTGTGCACCAGCAGCAAGGTTCCCCCACTAACAGCTGAAACACAGAGCTCAAATCAGTAAGAGCTATGTTAAGTGGGGGGGGCCCTGAAGTCATCTTGGCATGGCTGGCGGAAGGGCGTGACAAGTGGCCAGCAGGGTGGGTGGTGGAGAATGGCAGTGAATGAGTGCCCAAGCAGCAGAGAGAGTAAGGTGCCTTGTTACTCCCCTCCACCCACGGTGGGAGGTGGAATCTGCAGATGCACGTCTAAACTCTGAGTCTGCACTGTCCAAGGACAGCAATTGTGAGTGGGGTGCAGAGAAGGGATGGGCACGTTAAAGAGACTTTGGGGATGTTGGACTTAAGAACCTGAGGGTAAAAGGACACTGCCCAGATTACTTGGTGGCAGGTCTTTTACTCATGGTTCATATTTATAAACCATGTTTGCAGTGTTTCCCCAAATTAAGGCCACATTATTTCCCTCCTTTTATTAAAAGTTTTGTGCTACCTTCAGACTCTGTGCTTGCAAGCAGGGAACTATTGCCTCTTAGAAGTGCCCAAGGGGTGGTGTGTAATTGTCCCAGGTCATTGGGTAGGGGCTCAAGCTGGTTTTTGTTGTATTGTTGAAAAGAAACCCCTAGATACTGAACCTGGCCCTTGTTGCTGCCAACTCTGACTGGCAGAATGGTTACAGAGATACAAATTAAGTGTCTGATTTTCAGAGGAGAAGTACATCCACAGCTCCCATTGACTTCTATGGAAATTTCAGGTGCTCAGCATTTGTGAAAATTAGGCCCGAGTTGTCTTGTCCAGGATCACACAGGAATCATGGCAGAGCTGCATATATCATGCCCACCTGAGCCCTTGGCCCCTGATGAATGTTTCCTAGAACACTCCATACTACCAAAACACCAGAGACCCTGAATCTTGGGCAGATGGAAGTGATGGGTTCACCACCCCCCGGGGTGCTGCCTGGAACTGGGGTATCACTGAGCCCCCCCGACCCACCAGCCTGGGCTCTCACTCATCCTGTAATGCTGTGACAAGCTGCAGACATGCTCCTGGTCTCTCACTTTCACCAACACACAGGTAGGGACACACCCAGATGTAATAATGTGCAGACAAGCTTTCTGACCACCCCCTGCATGGGAAGACTATTCCGCTAAGACACTAACCAGCTTCACAGGCCCACACCTCCTTTGGAGGGTAAATCCAAAATTATACAGTCTTGCACTGCACCAAGAAATGTACAGCTTAAACTCATGAAATTTGCCCCCTTCCTCAATGTGGAGAGGGATATGCACAAACTGAGTTTTAGACAAAACAAAACAAGTTTATTAACTACATAAGATAGATTTTAAGTGATTATAAGGGATAACAAACAGATAAAAGCAGATTACCTAGCAAATAAAACAAAAACACAATCTAAGCTTAATATATGAAATAAATTGGATATAAGCAGCAAAGTCTCACCCTGAATGTTGTTCTAGGCAGTTTGCAAGAGTCTTTAAGGCAAGCCGCACTTGCTTGCAGCTTAAAACTTCAGATATTCCTTTCACAAGCTAGATAACCCTCTAGCCTGGGCTCAATCCTGCTCCCCCAGTTCAATCTTCTTGGGCAGAAAGTCCATGAAGGAGAGAACCCCACTGATGTCACTCCCCTGCCTTAAATAGTTCTTGCATATGGCGTGAATCCTTTATCTCCCAGTTTGTTTCCCACACCTGGTCAGTGGAAAAACACTAATATCACAGAATCCAGTACCAGGTGACTTGCTCACATGTCGTTTGCAGCCATAACTCAGAGGCTGTTTTCAGCATCCCCAAGAAGGCTCTCTGGAGGGAGATTAGCAACTTCAAAGACCTATTGTTTTCCCTAATAGTCCTTCCTCCCTCAGCCATCTAGACTGATTGCATTCTGTCTAGTGGGCATTCCCCAGGTGTAAACACATTTGTAATAGATGCATAGACAATATTCCTGACTTCAGATATAAAAACGATACATGCATACACATAGGATAATCATATTCAATAAATCATAACCTTTCCAATGATATCTCACATGACCCATCTTGCATAAAATACATCTTAGTTATGCCAGAATCATATCATAACAATATCTCTATGAAGAATATTGGGGTTACAGGAAGTTTTTAGGCCAAAATGTTCAAAGTTTGGTGCTAAAGTTAGGCACCTAAATCCAGAAATGAATGGTCTGATTTTCAGAAGCTCTGAGTACCTGCAACTGCCAAAGTTGGCTGTATTCCAAGCTTACTTCCCTTACCAAACTCCTCTGAACCCTCCAAAATCCTTTGTATTGCCTGGAGCAGAATGCAGTATAATGTGCACAACAAGTCAAATGTATCCTTCGTGCAATGCCAGTGAGTAAAGTTAGAGCAGGGAAGCAGTTGGCGCTATTGGGTCCTAACTCTTGCACAAGAAGCCATTTGAAAGAAATGCTTGTCTCAGAATTAAAATCTGCCTTCAAATACATATCAGTTTAGCTTTCAGGATAGAAATATGTGGTTGGTGATCTATTCTGGATGAGTTCTAAGCAGAATATCATACAACCAACATATTAACCAATCTCTGTATCACTGAAGAGCTATAGGAAAGGAAAGGAAAATGCAAAATAACTTGATGGGGGTGTGTATTTTTTTAAGAGTACTGAGACTAATTAACTATATTTAAGCATATGAGTATCTGACTGAACCTAGAAGGTTGAGATCTTGTTGCCTAATCCAGTGCATCAAAGGCATTCCCGCAGTACTTCCCCAAGGCCCACAGGAAAAAAGTGAACTATGTCCATGCAAATAATTTTTACTCTAGAAAGCCCCCAAACCAGAATGAGTGTTCTTTATTTTTGGATGTACACTTCCAGCCTCTATCATAATGCTACATAGCACTGTGATTCTGGAGATGAATTACTGTCTGGGCCAAATTCTGCCCTGATCCACAACCCCTTCAACTCTTCCAGGGTGCAAATTTTGGCCCTTATTTAATAGGTACTATATATTTACATGTTCTTTGACCTTCAGCATGACTGGAGGACCTGACTAATAAATTACCGCATGAAGCTTTGTTACTTTATTTTTTATTAATGGAGATATCCCATCTCCTAGAACTGGAAGGGACCTTGAAAGGTCATCGAGTCCAGCCCCCTGCCTTCACTAGCAGGACCAAGTACTGATTTTGCCCCAGATCCCCAAGTGGCCCCCTCAAGGATTGAACTTACAACCCTGGGTTTAGCAGGCCAATGCTCAAACCACTGAGCTATCCCTCCCCACAATTATGGTGGGTAATATGCACTTATGTTGTAGATAAGGTGGCTAATATGTAATACACAGTAGTTGTAGATAAACCTTAAACTTTCAACCCTTTGTTCTGGCTGTATAATACCAGTTGGACCCCTTTTCATAAAATTACGGTCTCAAAAAACATATTAAGAATTTGTAGAGCGGGCGTTAAATACAAGTTAAATCTTAGGAGCCAAATTTTCTTCCACTGATCATCTTGCATATTATGGAATAATTGCTTAACAAACAGATTGGTCTTCTGAAAAACAATAATCTGCTTGCACTAGGAGGGCTTGATTTGCTGTGTTGGTCTCTATTTGACAAGGACAATTTTGTTCCTGTGACTGATTGCAAAAGCAAATAATAGCACTTAGATACATCCAGCAACCTGCTAATCAGGCACTTAGAGGTTTAAATTCCATCAGTTCCACGCACAATTTAAAACAGGCACAAAAATGCAAAGGCAATAGTTTTGAGGTATTTACAGATTTACTAGCTCTTACAATCTTGTTGCTAGAAGAATCCATTTATTGACTGCCTGGAAAATGGTGTAAATTCATAAATTATGAACTAGCACGTGAAAGTTTGGGTGAGATTTTTCAGTTATGCTACTGATCCTAATGCAGCCAAAAATCCCATTGAAATGAATGAAGGTAGTTCTTAGATTGAATGGGGTAAAAGAGAGATTTCTAAAAACTCAATCCCATAATCTCTTAGTTTCATGAATAGTTTTAGTAGTCAATGGGATTATGCAGGTTTGCAAGAGAAAATTGACACCTGGCTAGCTCTGAGCCTTCAGGTCTCACATATTACAACTAGCAGCACTGCCAACATGTCACAGTGTACAGCACAAAAGCAAGTGATCAATGCAATGATGCTATTTTTGAATCCATACCATATTCAATCCAAGGAGTACTTTGTACACGTATATAGTATTATTATTCTATGCATTTATAAAGGTACCCATCACTGGAGTCTCTGGGATGTTTCATTTTATTATTAGCTGTAGAGATATATAAAAAGTAATTGTTAATTTTTTCTTTAACATTTAAAAAAAATTGTGAGTGTACATTGTGCTCATTAAAAGGAGGAACTAATAAGCCAAGAGTAGCAAAGGCAGGTGTTGTACCAACTTTTCACACAGATCTGCTAATGCACCTCAGTCCTGATCTGCAACATCTCCTCTTTTCCAGTTCTGTGCCTCTGCTGAGTAGAGTCTGCCAATAGTACCAGACTGAATGGCAGCTTTATAATGTGTGTAATGATGTGTTCCTTTGAAGCCACCATATAGCAGTGTCCTGAGAATGGGAACACAGCTGACAGGATTGGTTAATAGCACACTAGCTGTTTCAGAGTGTGAAGCAGGAGTTGCTGGAGCTCTGCTGATAAAATAGCATTGGGCTAGTTCCTTTGTGTGGTCACCTTGATTACAGTACACATACATGCAATGAAACCAGTTAACACATCTGAACATATAACATAAGTGAAGATTTGCATTGATATCTTCAGAGTCAGAATTTATAAAGTCTATATTTTAAAATATATTGTACATGTAACCTCAAGACAAAGTCTGTTTCCTTATAGTTTTTTCTTTCAGTCAGTTGATTAAGGATGTGTTATGGTAGGGCTCCTCCTCAATGTTGGAATATTGACACTGCTCATTTATGATTTAAGTTTAAAGTAAATAATTTAAAAATAAAATAACAAAGCACAGTCCTGAGGCATTCAGGCCTGATCTCATATGAAGAATTGTATTGATTACGTTAACAAACACTCAGACAGGTCAAATTTTAGTCATAATTCTTTGCAGCATGGCACACTTGTTAGTTCAATATGTATGACTCTGGCAGTGTCCTTCATCGTCCACTAGTTGACAGCAGAATTGTTTGTGTTTTGTAAATATTTACTTGTTATTTAAGATATAGTATTAAGTAAATTGTTGTGGTATTTCTAATTGCATGAGCAAATAGTTGATATCCACAAAAGCTTGTACTGCCCAAGCACCCCAAAAGAATGCAAATGTTGGCCATAACATTAGACACTTAAATGCATATTTAGGTTCCAGTTCTAGAAAAGAGCCATGAACAAGGACCAAATGACTGTGCAGAAGTCACTTGAATGGAGTTCCACACAGATTTTGCCTGCACTGAGCCCCACAATAATCTTTGAGACTCCATGCGGAAGGAAGAGTCTATACACACACATTCTTTTGCAGGCACGGGTCCTTTGGGATCTAATTTTTGAAACTGAGCTCCCACTAGTCCTATTATTTTGACAGGAGCTGCAGCTCCCAGCAATTTTGAAAATCAGACCACTTCTCTCCCTCCACCCCCTTAATATGTCCGTCACTGGATTTAGGTGCCTAACTCTAGCTGGACATATCTGAATATCTGTACCAAAACAGTACCTGTATCACACAAAAACATCTAAGGACTCAAAGTTGTGACATGGAAAGTCCTATGTAATTCATGTGCATAATGTTTTCAGGATTGGGACTAGAATGAGAAATTTGTCAAGCAGAAGGCTGATTCGCATTATTTTGATTGGTTTTGAAACACTGGGGAAAATTTAAATGTAGCTTCTTTTCTTTGTTTAAAAATATATAAGGGAAAATTATGAAGAATTTCTTCCCCTCACTTCTCTCATGTCAAAATAGAATATTTTTTAAAATGCATATTAATTTCCTGAGAATCGGGAACATTGCCAAAGTCATTCTGTTCTTTTGAGTAGAAATTGAAATATGTAGTTTGAAATGGGTATTACATGCTGAATAAACTGTTCTAATCCATCAGGTAAATACATAATTAATCTTTTTTTTTTCTTTGGGGAAAAAAAATCTACTAGTTAAATCTATCTGATGGATAAATCTTAGACAACTGAGTGAGGAAAAAAAACACACTTTATATGGCCAAAAGGCAAGGAATCATTTTGGTCTAGCTACCAAATGGATATTAAAAGAAATTCCGGAAGAGGATTATTATTTACTATCATTTTAATAAATGCACAGTTGGTTGGGTACATAGTAAAACCCACTTGAAAAGAATGGAGAAATGTATTGCAAATTCTCAATTTATTTTTCATCTATAATTTCATTTATCTGGCTTACTTTTTTCCTGCCACACTTCAAAAATGTTTGCACAGTCCTATTGGAATAATAGCATGTCAAAATTACTTTTTAAAATAAATAATACATAAAATGCACTTTTCTTCCATAGACCTCTAAATGCTTTACCAACGTAGATATGTATCACCATCCCTATTTTACAGATGGAGAAACTGAGGTAAATACATGGTAGGTCTATATTTTCAAAAGGTGACGCTGATTTTGGATACTTTACTTGACCCTGATTTTCAGAAGTGCCAACTACCCAAAATTCCAGCTGAAGTTGATAGGAGCTTCTGGTGCTCAGTGCCTTTGAAGATAAGATGGCAGCATGCTGCAAACTATACAGCCAAAAATAGAAGCACCCAGAATCAACCACTGCTTTTGAAAATGTTGGTCTCGGTGAGTTATCTACAGTTACACAATACATCAGCTGCACAGCTGGGAAAAGAACACACTCCTGACTCCACATGGTGCCTTAACCCTGAGACTACATAGCCTCAAAGCCATTGTAAGTTGTTTGGGAAAAAACAGAACATTTTTGTTCTTACATTTCTTTGCTTAAATAGGGCAAACAAAATTTTGGCGAGAAGGGTAGAACCTTTATATTGAACCACTTGTTACTAGGAATAGGATAGAGGGTGAGACAAACCATCATATAATCAAACACTGTCTCATTAAAGGTCTTTGAAGATACAATCTAGAACCTTGGGATCCCACAGGCATTGGTTCTTTCCCCTACACTATTTAACATTTTTATTAATGACTTGAAAAAAATAAAGAGATCACCACTGGAAGTCTGCAAATGACACAAAAATTGGGGGAGTGGGAAATAATGAAGAGTGAGCTAGATCGCTTGGTAAGCTGGGTGCAATCAAACAATATGCATTTTAATATGGCCAACTGTAAATGTATACATCTAGGAACAAAGAATGTAGGCCATACTTACAGGATAGGGGACTCTATCCTGAGAAGTAATGACTCTGAAAAAGATTTAGGGGTCATGGTGGATAATCAGCTGAACATGAGCTCCCAGTGCGACACTGTGGCCAAAAGGGCTAGCGTGATCCCTGGATGCATAAACCCAGGAAACTTGAGTAGGAATAGAGAGATTATTGTACCTCTGTATTAGGCACTGGTGTGAATGCTGCTGGAATACAGTGGCCAGTTGTGTCCACAATTCAAGAAGGTTGTTGATAAATTGGAGAGGGTTCAGAGAAGAGCCAAAGGAATGATTAAAGGATTAGAAAACAGGCCTCACTGTGAAAGACTCAAGGAGTTAAATCAATTTAGCAAAATGAAGAGAAGGTTAAGGGATGACTTGATTACAATTTATAAGTTGGGAATATTGAATAATGGGTTCTTCAGTCTAGCTTAGAAAGAGATAACATGATCCAATGGCGGGAAGTTGAAACTAGACAAATTCAGACTGAAAATAAGGTGTAATTTTCTTTTTAACAGTGAAAATAATTAACCATCAGAACAATTTACCAAAGGTTGTGGTGGATTCTCCATCACTGGCAATTTATAAATCAAGATTGGATATTTTTCTAAAAGATCTGCTCTAGGTAGTTTTATGGCCTGTGTTATACAAGAGGCCATACTAGATAATCACAATTGTCCTTTCTGGCCTTGGAATCTATTAATATGATCCAATACTGAATGGGCAGCCAATTTAGTAAAAGGAGTACCAGTTATGGATATGCAAGTTCTCCAAAATGTTTCCTCTTAGCCATCAGCATCATCTGTATCTTATCTGGATCAAGTGTGGGTCAGCTGTTATTCATCCATCCATGGGAAAACTACTGTAATTTACATTATTGACTAGGACATCCTATTGCTAAAAAAGGGTAATCTGATGGTAGGCAAAACAAATGCACAACGACTGAACATGTTTGTGTCACACAGGTGTTACTGACAATGTTGTTCTCACATTTTATGTAGACTTTCATATGTTAAAGACACCTTTAAACATTTTGTGCTGTATATTTATAACCATTATTTATACGGGGAAATTATTGGTCTTCAGAGAATACATACATATATGAAGACATGCGTATACAGGTAACTACGGCAAGAAAAAACAGCAGCAGTAACAAAATAATCCAAGAGTTAAATATCAAAATGCATGTTTGACTTAAGCCTATTTACTGGAGATAGAAAGGTATAAGAGGCAATTAAGTACATTCTCTATTCTGCTCTAACATGATTAACTAGAATATTTCTTGTGGTTTCAAACCAAATTTTCCACCTAATTCTTTTGTTTTACAGAATTAGTCATCTTTAATACATTGAAAACTGCTGCTACTTCATAGTCCAGACTGTTAACTGATCGTCTTGTGATGTGTAAACCATGCTCACTTGTGTTAATATGCAGCTAATACAATATGAAGGTAAATAATTTTTTTTAGTAAACAGTAAATTTATTAGTGGATCCTGGCTTTTTTTCCCCAGTGGTTTTTGCAATGTATGTGAAATAGCTAAAATTCTGTTTTGATTAAACATCTTAGAGGTGATTGTTGCTGGATACTACAAACTAAGTGAATTATCTAGACCTTTGTGAAGCAATGTGTAAATAATTTCTCTCAAGCACTTTGTCTTATTATTCTATTAGTGCAGTGTGGTTTCCCTTGGATTTGATTTGCTTCCAACCAATCAGAATTCCAGAATTCAATATTCCAATCAACTGTAATTCAACTAGCATTATGGCAGATTAAAAATCAGCTGTATAGCTTAATGCGGTAGTGTTTCAGCACTGCACATCAGTTAAAGACTGCCCTAATCTGCTGATGGACCTGTTCAAATGAATTGCTAGTCACCAGTACACCAAACATGTGGCTTCACTTAATTAAGTGAAGAGCAGCTTCCTTGAGGGGCTGGGATCAATTAGATCAGCCAGTCTCTTACAACTACAGCCACAGATTTTTTAACAGTGGAAGCTTACTAATGCACTGATTGTGGAAGTGGTTACAGCTACCGCTTGTCAGATGTTTTGGAAATGCAAACTCCTTCCATTGCAGGGAATTCAGAATTCTACTCAGATCAGGCTAAGAAACAACAAATAATCCAAGATACGACAGTGTTTTATGCCTGCATCTTGCAATGCACAAAACTCTAGAAAACAGATGGTACCAGAACATTAATGCAAAATTTGAGGGCTTCTCAATGTACATCAAGTTGCTACAATGTTTCCAAAAGGTTTTTTTCCCCAAGGCTCAACATGAAAATCTCAGATTTAAACATGAGTTCTCCTTTCTCCAGCTGCAGATAATGGTGCATCTGATTCACCACTATTTCTACAGTTTTTAACTGGTGTAACTCCATTGATTTTGATGTGTGTTACATCAGTTTGAAACTGGAGTAACACAGTGGTGAGTCAGTCCCATTCCACATGTCCCTTGATCACTATGATGTTGTCAGCATAAGTGGAAGGATAGAAATACTGGTACCAAAGTGCTTGACAACCTGATATGAGGCTCTGTTGGCTTAGAACCTGTGTCTACTAGACCACAGCAATTGCCATATCCACACTACCATCCAACAGTTCTGAAAGAGCAGCGATTGATGGGTTGTAAGCCTTGTGGGTCCATGCACAAAGGGCACGACTGGCACAAATGGCCACAAAGGGCACAACTGGCACAAAGGGGACTCCTGGGGTTCGTGACTGATCCAGTTAAACTACTTAAGGGATAGCAGGAAGTTGTCTGTTGAAGTAGATAGATCTTCAGCTGGCTAGTATTACAGATCTCGCTTCTTTGCCTTGCTTTGATTCTGGCTTCTAACCCCAGCTTTGGTTTCTGGTTTCTGAGTTTGGCCGTGTACTTTGGCTCTGGCCCCACCCACTTGGCCTCACCACCCATGTCTCAGCCATGACAGCTATGTGGTGTCACTGAACTACTTGCCACTTCCATCCACTTCTTCCTGATTGAAAGTAACTTGGTTGTCATGCAGGAAGGAAGGAAAAGATTTGAAAAATCCCCCAAACTCCTTACAGATTTATTGTGTTGTGTTAGACATGCCTAATAAGCATTACTTCTGGGGTATACTTTTATATCAGCTACCAAAATTATATAGTCATATGAAGAGACTTATGTATCTTGGAGGCGTGATGTACAACATTATCTTGGAGAGAACAAGATAGCTTTTGAGGTTTAAATACCTGTGTTCAGTAAGCTTAGGTCCTTGACTGGGTGGGGCTTTGGAGCTGTAGAGTGTGCAGGACTAAAATCCTTCCATCCCAAAACAAAGAAGGCATGAAAATCTCTTCATGGAAGCTCTTTGTCCTTCTGGTGGTCCCCTATCTCCAGCTGCAGCATGTCTCAAGCAAGAATTATGCTACATGGGCACAGCTGTAGCCCACAGAGATAGCTTTAGTGTTTATTGTATTCAGCAGTAATGTAAGGAACCTACAGGACTGTAACCTATAAGACATTGGCTTCAGCAGTTAGTATTAGGCTTGAGGCTTATGAACGTTGGCACAGATAAATGGCCTAATGGTCACCCCTAAGTTTTGGGGAACTGGAAATAGAGCGTGTAAGGGGAAATTATGTTCATAACGACACTAGTCAACCACAGGAACATGAGCTAACACCAGCTTTTTGATATTTAAGAATAGAATATCTGCAGATGTCTGAACACGAGTGCCATGGCAACAAACTCACGTGTATGACAATAAGTTGAGATAATTAATATACTAACCTTTAGAAGAGCACCCAAACATTAGTAGGGTGAAGAAATACAAATAAGTCAGAGGGGAGAAACCCAGACTGAATATACATTAAACAGATTGGCATCAGCGTAACATATTATAAAAGTTTGTCGGTGTGCAAAGGCTAGAGAGATGTAGCCCTTTGGAGGTACCAAGATGCTGGCCACTGGTGATGATGAGGAAGCTGATGGTGATGATGAAGATAATGGCTAGCATTTCAGGTTGTTCTGCAAAGAGTGGTGTGAGTATTGGATGTTTTGTATTATCTCTATCGAACTAGAAGGGTTAGAGTGTTTGTGACTTTGCTAATGTATTAATAAACTATTATAAATACAGAAAGGGTTCCTGAAGTGTGAGTGTGGCAACTGTGCACACTGGAATTCCCAACTGAACAGTAATTTTAATAATACTGCATCTGATCTTGGCCAAGAACCTGTCAACCCTCAGAGTGATAACTGAGAATTCTTAAGTAATCAATATAATTAATACACAATCCATAGATCGGGCTATGCAGTCTCTCTGAAGATGTTCAAGAGCAAGCAGCAGCCAAGGAGGGTTGAGAACCATTTAACCTCCTTCCCTGATTTCTTCACTGAAATCCAGAGGCTGCAGAGTGCTTGGTTTGCTCCATGCTAAAACCTTGGAGGCCCAGCAAAGGAGTTAATTTGAAGATCAAGGGATGTGGAAAGTTATTACAAAGGCAGTACTCTCTCCCTGCATGCAGTCAAATGGTTAAGGTTCCTGTCCATAAGTTTTGGCAGCATGGATATTCTGACCCTCATTTTATACACAGAATTCACTCAGATAAAATTCCTCGATCAACACTACTGGATCTAGTCCAACATAAACAAATACTGTCTTGAAATGAATAAAAAAACTAAACTAAAACAAAAGCAATAAAAAATGGAAAATTGTTTTGAGCAGTTTAAACATTTCTTATGTTGGAAATGAAAACAGAATAGCCCTGTGCTGAACCAGAATGAAACTTACAATCCACTGAAAGAAGTGATTATTTTCATTTCGCTACACAGAAAAAAACACCTGAAAAGGTAAAAGATACTCAGTGAAAGTAAATTTGATTTAAAAAAAAAAATCTTTCAGTTTCAATGAGGTATTATTAGAATTCCAGGCAATGAACTTTAAAAATAATGTGATTTTCATCTTGGTAGTGTCACTTTCTATGTTTGTTTAGAAAATAAATAATTATTTGCCATAACTATGTGATATGGGCAGAAATAGATAGATATTATAAAAGCTCAGATAGGTAGACAGACAGACACTATCCTAGAACTCATTCATTGCTTATTCAGTATTAACTCAGCTACTATGATTTGGCACATCTTTATTCAGAAAGATGGGCTGATTGCTGACAACTTTGATGCAATAAAGACTGCTGCAGCATTACTGAAAGAAAGTTATTTGATAAATGTATATTTTCCCATTTTGCTTAAAAGGAATCTGTTTATACGTGCAGCTGCTTTCTGAATGAAATTAATGCCAAAGAAAAGCTTCACATTACAAAGTAAAATGGGACTTGGTTCTCTAATATTAGAATGCAAGGAGTTGTAATGCACCAGGAGGTTTGAACTTTGACTCCATCAAGCACACTGATTCATATAATAAAAAAAGGGAGGGGGGAAGAGGGCTTTAAAAATGCTAACATCCTCTTTTCAAAGCCTAGCCAAGTTGCTGTACGGAAAACAGAATAGCAAATATGGTTGAATGCATCTCCAAAGCAGAAATACCCAAAGGACTCATCATAACAAAGTCCAAAACTTGTTCTGAAAGTTTTTGGGAGAGATTGAAATCTACAGGTAGAAAGGGAACTATACATACTTTTCCAGTTGGTAGGAACATGTCTTGCTCCTATAGATGGGTTTAAATTAAGTGTCCACTATAGTGTTGCATCTAGTAAATCCATGTCAATTACAGTTAGTCCATTTTGCTTAAATAAGTTGCATCAAGCAAGAAGACCTCACTGTAAGGAATGTACTTTAGACTTTAGTTAATTTCTGACTTGACTTTCAACCCTATAAACTCAAAAGAGAATTTTTGAACATGGAAAAAGAAAAAAAAAATCCCATGCTGTTTCCTCAATATGGTTCTCATTTTCTCTCTACTATAGCTATCTTTCCACTGATCCCTCACCATTCATGCTTCCCCAGCACTGAGTGTATTTGGCCTGATCCTCAGGAGTGTCAAAAATACTAGTGGAACCTGAGACATAGACAAATGTTTACAGTATTTATAAGTAGCACGGGAGGAGGGAGAAAGGACATTGGTGATGATCATTCACTAGTAAGATATTATTATAATGAGTTCTCCCTCCCCAGCTAGGGCACGGTTAGGTGAGTGTGGTTTAATAAAACCAAGGTGAATGTAAAGCAGGGGTCGGCAACGTTTGGCACGGGTCTCGCCAGGGTAAGCACCCTGGCGGGCCGGGCCAATTCATTTACCTGCTGACACGGCAGGTTTGGCCGATCGCGGCCTCCACTGGCCGCGGTTAGCCATCCCGGGCCAATGGGGGCGGCAGGAAGCCACGGCCAGCACATCCCTCACCCGCGCCACTTCTCGACGCCCCCACTGGCCCGGGACGGCGAACTGCGGCAAGTGGAAGCCGCGATCGGCCAAACCTGCTGTGTCACCAGGTAAATAAACTGGCCCGGCCCGCCAGGGTGCTTACCCTGGCGAGCTGCGTGCCAAACATTGCCGACCCCGATGTAAAGTGAAACAAAGTAGGGTCCTTCTGAGGAGTGGTTCTGCTGGTTGCCAGGTATAGGGGTGACAAGCCCTGTTGGCTTAAACACCATGAGATTTTTAAAATAAATACATTTGGAAGTCTATTTCCCTTTGAACCTTTACAATTCACATATTTTCCCTGCAACTACAAACCTTCAAAACTCCCTTAAAAAAAAAAAATTAAAGCTGACATTCCCCTGTAATCACCTGACTCCACAAGCTGGAACTTTAAGAAAAACACCATTTAGCATGACAGCACGCAATACTAGGGAAATGTGAATTTAAGATTAATTCATTTGGATATCTCTAATGCTACACAATTGAATGCATCTATTTTTCTAAATATCAGCATCTTGCATTCTTTTAAAATGCCTTAGTATGTGTATAGTTGAGAGACAAGGAAGGTGAGGTAATATTTTTTATTAGACCAACTTCTTATGGTGAAAGAGACAAGCTTTTGAGCTTACAGAGAGCTCTACTTCAGGTCTGGGAAAGGTACTCATAGCATCACAGCTGAATACAAGGTGGAACCGATTGTTTAGAATAAGTAGTTAACACATATTTCAAGGGACCATTCAAGATGAAGTGGCCTGTCAACGCCTCTCCAGTCAAAGCAGGAGAAGGGAGAGAGGGAGGGAGGGAGGGAGGGAAAACCCCTATCTGCCTTTCAAACTACCTCCCAACCTCTCCAAGCTCATCATCAGAAACAAGTTCCCCACAGACCAGGACGCACCAACTCAAAGTGGCACCAGACTGTTCCAGAACATCAGATGCAAAAATCTATAAACCTTTCTCCTCTGCTATGATGATCAACACCCCTCCCCCCACGCCCCTTTCAAGATCTATGAGTCCTAAACATACCTAATCACAATACATGGTGTATCTCATCCAGTGCCCTAAATACCAGTCCAGGCTTCTGGCAACAAAAGGTTTAAGGATAACTAGAGCAAGTGCCTATGTCCCTGACCATCTTGGCTAACAGCCATTGATGGACTTTCTCCATGAACTGGTTTAATTATTTTTGAGTCCAGTTATATTTTTGGCCTTCACAACATCCTCTGGCAACGAGTTCCATAGGTTGACTGAGCATTGTGTTAAGTACTTCCTTAGCTTTGTTCCTTAGCCTATTAGTTTCAGTGAGTGACCCGTAGTTCTTGTGTTAGGTGAAGGGGTAAATTACACTCCCCTATTCACTTTTTTCACACCATTCATGATTTTATAGATTTCAATCATATCCCTCTTAATCATCTCTCTTCTACTCTGAACAGTCCCAGTCTTTTTAATCTCTCCTCATGTGGAAGCTGTTCCATACCATTAATCATTTTTGTTGCCCTTCTCTGAATTTTTTCCAATTCTAATATAATTTTTGTTGAGCTGGGACAACCATAACAGCACGCAGTATTCAATGGGTGGCATACAATGGATTTATATAGTGGCATTATGATATTTTCTGTCTTATTATCTATCCCTTTCCTAATGGTTCCTAAGATCGTTAGCTTTTTTGACTGCCTGTACATATTGAGCAGATGTTTTCCGAGAACTATCCAGCATGACTCCAAGATCTCTTTCTTGAGAGATAACAACTAATTTAGACTCCATAATGTTGTATATACAGTTTGCATTATGTTTTCAAACGTGCATAACTTTGCATTTATCAGCACTGAATTTCATCTGCTTTTTGTTGCTCAGACACCCAGTTTTGTGAGATTCCCTTGTAACGCTTCATAGTCAGCTTTGGACTTCAGTATCCTGAATAATTTTGTATCATCTACAAATTTTGCCACTGATCTGTTTTCCCTTTTTTTCCAGATCACTTATGAATATGTTGAAAAGTACTAGTTCAAGTATATATCCTCGCGGGACCTCATTATTTACCTCTCTCCACTGTGAAAACTGACCATTTTTTCCTAGCCTTTGTTTTTATCTTTTAACCAGTTACTGATCCATGAAAGGGCCTTACCTCTCATAGGTGCCGACTCCATGAGGGTACTGGGGCTGGAGCACCCACACAGAAAAAATGGTGGGTGCTGAGCACCTACCAGCATCTCCCTCCCCCTCCCCACGATCAGATGTTTCATGGCATGGAGGAGTCTCTTCAGGGGAGGGAGGAGAAGTGAGGATGTGGCGCACTCAGGGGAGGGGGCGGAATGGGGTGGGATGGGGGTGGAGCTGGGTCTGGGGAAAAGCCTGGGGTCGAGCACACGTTGGTTCATTGGAAAGTCAGCGCCTGTGTTCCCTCTTATCCTATGACTGCCTAGTTTGCTTAAGAACTTTTTGGTAAGAAACCTTGTCAAAGGCTTTCTGAAAGTCCAAGTATACTATATCCAGCGGATCACTTGTGCCTACATGTTTGTTGATGCCCACAAAGAATTCTAATACATTGATAAGGAATGATTTCCCTTTACAAAAGAAGTGTTGACTCTTCAACAACATATTGTGTTCATCTGTCTGTTCAATAATTCTGCTCTTTACTATAGTTTCAACCAATTTGCCTGGTACTGAACTTAGCCTTAATAGCCTGTAATTGCCAGGATTGCCTCTGGGGCCTTTAAAAGAAAATCAATGTCACATTAGCCATCCGCCAGTCACCAGGTACAGAACTGCTATAAGGGGTAGATTACATACTAGAAGCAATAGTTCTGCTATGTCACATCAGAGTTCTTTCAGAACTCTTGGGTGAATATCATATGGTCCTTATAATAGAAGTATGGTGGCTAGGAAAGTGTTGAGAGCCATCCAGTGACTGTTACACAAGGTTCTGTTCCCAGCTCTGCCATATACTGTGTGTGTGACTCTGAGCAAATTGCTTAGGTCATAGATGGACCCTAGCAATTCTCTCCCCCCCACCACCAGCTCTACACTCTCAAAAGAAACTGACAGAGAAAAATGATAAAAGACAAATCACCCTATCACTAAGGCTGTGAGTCTGTTATGGAGGTCACCGATTCTGTGACTTCCCATGACCTCCGTGACTTCTGCAGCGGTCGGTGTTGGCTCAGGGGTCCAGTGGGTCCAGGCTGGCTTTCCAGAGTTAAATATTTTAATGATTTCCAGTTGCTGCCCTTTCATGTAAATTTTATCAACTTGAAATAAGTCCCAAATGTACAATTAGGATCTAGATTTGGGTCCACAGGGTAAACCCTCCAATCAAAAGTTCAGAAGTGTTCAGTTTTGTTGGTGTGATGTGAGCCAGTCTACGCTTATTGTCAGTATTGTCTAAAAGTTCTTCACCTCCTGTTCTGCTTTATCCAAATGGGTGATTAAGGCAAGAGCACTTGGATCAGTTCATCTTGCCCACACTGAAAGATATCCAACGCTTGTTAGTCCACCCTGCTTTCCACCCCTTAGGGCAGGTCCACAGTACAGGGCTAAGTTGACCTAAGGTATGCAACTCCAGCTACATGAATATCGTAGCTGGAGTCGACGCACCTTAGGTTGACTTACTGGACTTACCTTAGGCTTCTCGAGTACTGGAGTCAACGTGAAAGTGATCAGCGGTTGATTTAGCAGGTCTTCACTAGAACTGCTAAATCAAACCTTCGGGGGACTGATCACCGCATGTCTATCCCCCGGTATGCATGAATAGGTTTAAACTTTCTGAAGTGGACACATTTCTTGACTCCACTATTCCCCCTTCAAATATAAGAGTGGGTTTGGGATCCAATACATCCTCCTTTTGTATCATTGCTACCTCTTGTCTAGAAATGCATACATGAGTTTGGGGTTTTTGATCAATTCAGGCAAGATTTAGCTTTAGTATATCCTTGCTGCTTCCAATACTTTGGAAATATTTTTGGAACAAAAGGACATGTAAGTTTTAAAAATCACACTCAGCCCTTCCTCCTAACTTCCTGACAGTGGCATTGCTACACACACCTTCAAACTGCCACCCCACCAATTTGCATTTAAAATATCCCATTTCAGCTGTTTCCCTCCAACTGTTACCTTTTGTTTCCACAGTTCCTTTTGCAATAGTCTACACTTTTCCTCTGGCTGGCTGATTTCTAATATCTTTACTTTTTAGGTTTGCTCTTCATCATGACCCTAATACAGTGCATTTACACTACACTCAGGAGGAGATGAATAGCAAGTCTACCAGATAAATGGCCATAAGCTCACAGCCTTTAAGAGACTTATTCATTGGAGTAACAATATTAGCCTGCAAGGGCACTTTCAAAAGCTTTTCATGTTTTTTTTTCCATTCCCCATTTCCAATCTCTATTATTATTAGGCAATGTCACTTTCAGGTGGTAAGGGCTTTTGGTCACTACTAACTTGGGAAGAATTTATACTTGTGACCTTGAACTGAAAAAACTTCACATCACATGACAAGTGCTTCAGCCATTCATTCTATCTAGCCACTCACAACATTTAAGGTCATTTTATTTTCTCCACAACTTACGCATGCCGTCCTTTTGCATTTTGATCCTAGTGGCTGCTTTCAGGAAGGAAAAGGCTATCAGGGATGAAAAATATAAGGCTGTTGATGTAATTGTTAGTGTTTTTTTGATCGGTGTCACTGTATTCAGGGGTGTACTAAACAAAGGGAAAACATACTCCCTCCTGCAGGGAATTCAACATCTAAGGGTCAATCCACAGTTGAAGGCCCCCTGTTACATACTTGCATCCACAACTTCACTGGAAATTGAATGCAGATACCTAGAGCACAATTTGCTATCACTTTGGGTATGTCTACACTGTAATTAGACACCCATGGATGGCCTGTGCCAGCTGACCCAGGTTCATGGGGCTTGGGGTAAGGGACTATTTAATTGCAGTGTAGACATTTGGGCTGGAGCCTCGGCTCTAGGAGCCTGTGAGGTCAGAGGGTCCCAGAGCTTGGGGTGCAGCCTAAACCCAAATGTTTATACCACAGTTAAACAGCCTCTTAGCCTGAGCCACACAATCCCAAGTTAGCTGGCATGGACCAGCTGTGGGTTTCTCATTGCAGGTAGATATACCCTTTGACTTTATAGGTTAAAATCCTGCCCTACATCCTGATTGAAATAAACAGGCTTTTATGGGTGTAAATAATGAATTGGACCCTAGAAGGTGTCCAGACAAACTGAACCAAGTTCAGATTTTGGTTATATCAAAGTAAATCTATAGTAACTTCAGTGCTTTAGTGGAGGAACTCCTGATTTATGCTGGGATAATGGACAGCAGTTTTGTGGAATTATAACAAGTGACTATGAATAATTAATCTCCTTTTTCACAAGATGGTAATCAAAGTGCAGTTCACATGGGGTAGCTGTAACTAGGAAAATCAGAGTTTCTTAGTGGGCCTCCAACTCTCAAACCTACTGCCTAGTATAACAACATTAACTAATAAGAATACAAATGGATGTACAGCCACTGCAATATTAATACACCCTAGTGGAATACAACAGCTCAGTCTCCCACCACCATTTCTTTTAGGATACAATGTGGTGATTGGATCTACCTTAGATGGTTACATTTTCCCCGTATTTTGCATCTGTGTTTTAATTTATTAAGCCTTTTTTGACTTTTTCTTTGTCCGTATTCCACAACTGTGTTGTAAGAGTGTTTCTCGCGTCATTCTTTTCCCCTCAGTGTTTTTATTTTGGTCAAACTCAATCCAGAATGTGCACAAAAGGAAAACAAATCAAATTCAGGTGATTTTGCCCACTGATTGGATACTTTTTGTGTTTGTTCATGTTGTCTCCTAGAACAAGTCCTCTCATAGCCTGAGCAGTGAGAAGATTTCAGCTCGGGGGGAGGGGGGGGCAGGAAGAGAGAGAGAAACATCCTGGGGCCACATCAGAGGTTTCAACTTCCTAGTCCTCACTCTCCCCCTCCGTTCACTTTCCCTTACCAGCATGCCCTGAACCTCTGTGGAACTACTGGAGGGGACAACGGGGGGAGGGGTATAGGAAATGGAATGATGGGGTGGATTTCCTGCCAGTGTCACAGTGGATTGGCTAGTTCTGCTACACCCAGAGGAGTGCAGATAATCCCCTTACCTTACCATGCTGCAACTTGGTGTCCCATAATTGCTGCTCCTATCTCTTTCCTTGGGTTAAGTTAAGAAGAGGTTTGTAGATATGACGTGGTATTGGAACTCCAGTTAATCTCCCCAAGCTGTCCTACTTATTAAAGGGTGATAGTGGACACATACTGTCTCAGTTCTTGCTGGACATTTTTATTAGAATTGATCAAATAGAGTTTCAGCCTATTTAAACCATATCACAGTGTTTTGTTGTCTTACCATGTTGAAGGTTACTTGCTCTCTTCTCCCCAGTTGTTCTACAGAGTTCCTAAATCCATGTAAATTTCAATCCATAATAAATTTCTCAGAGAGTATATGAGGAAATGGCCTTAGCTTGAACCATTAATCCAAGAACCCCCCCCCACACACACACACACACCTTAGCATGACACAATTGCTGAAAGATCAGGTAAGATGCAGTTCTCTTCTGAACAAATCCTGGTTTGGATTTTGCAAAAGGAAAACCCCCAAGTGACAAGAATTTGAGTCTCCAATCCCTAAACCCCACATCTCTAGCATTTACCCTTTGAACTTCTATCCTGTGTGATATCCAAGCCTGCGAGGAAAGTGCAGCAGCCACATTTGATTGTTAGTACATGAAAGCAGCTTGTTGGAATTAATGTGATATGACTTCAGCCAGCTTTAGTGTGATAAAGTTTTCTTCTGACAAAAGATCTCTTTTTAGGGTGTTATAACCAACATTTTTTCTATCTTTTCTGAGATTTTGCTTCTTGTACTATAGCTTCTTTAGGGAATGGAAATAAATAGCTATTTGCTTCAAGAGTAATTTGTGATCTGAATACATTTAGAACTACCCTGTATTGTATATTTAACAAGAGAAATTTGAAAGTCCAGAATGATGTGATTCAAAATGACATAAAACAGCAGCTGGATCAAGTCATTCTAGCATGAACAGAATGTCAGGAATTATAAAAAAAAAGTTTAAAAACTCCTGGAGACAAGTTTTTCTTGGAAACAATTTTCTGACACTTTTGCAGCAAAGCAGAGTTTGATAGAAAGTCTTTTCAGATTCAAATTTGGGAAATTAAAAAAAGTGTACCACATTCCAAAATATCTTGCAGAAGATTTGTCCTTTTCTGACTTTTCCACAGAATTAAGTTTTTCTAGAACTTTCCCACAACAATAGCAGGCTTGTAATATGTCCTTCAACCCAAGATAAAAACTCAGGTTGCTGGAAACCACTATTTAATATAAGGATGACCAATGACAGTGAAACCACCGAGGGGAATATATGCAAATAGGGATTCCATTCTGCTCCAAGCAGAATGCATTCACAGTACAAAGATCAGATTTTCTCCTTTCCTAGAGTTTGGCTTTCCTTGCAGCTCACAGAATATAAACCTCTTCCTAAGCTTCCCTGTTCCTAGAGTTTCCCTATCACTCCAACCCCTCTCACATCTTGGTATTGTCACACACTGAGGTGTAGGTTGTCTGGCCTAGTGGTTGGAGCAGAACTGGCAGTATGGTCATGAGGCAAGCTTATCAGTGCCAGGAATCAGAAACCAGAACAGAACCCAACAACTGAGCCAGAGTTGTGGCCAGAAGACAAGCCAGTGGTCACATCCAGGAATCAGGAGTTCAGATGTAGGCAAGGACTAGGACTGGAGTGGAGCAGACAAGGGTTAGAAGTACTGGACATGAAGCAGGTATGCCAAAGCTGCAGATGTGAAATACATTAAACATCCACTATGGTGTTGTTGCTACAGGGCTTAAATGATGATTTGTTGGCTCTTCTGACCCATCAGGGAACACAGTCACTTAGGAAGGGTCTGTTGGGTCCAGCCAAGTTCATTGGGTTGCTAGATGACTGAGCCTAGAGGCAGATGAGTTCCTGACAGATATGAGATAAGATGTCCCTGTCACTGTGACAGCAGTAATTAACTAGCATTTTTATGGAGGGTTCAAGCATATTACAAGAGAACAAACCAACAGATGAGCCCTGTATCTCAATGCCACCTAGTTACAGTGAGTTTATGCATGGTTTACCTAAGCTGCTACCATATTATACTTCTCCACTGACATGGTTACTGCTCTCCACACCTGCCATGCATGGCCAACTATAGAACATTGAGTAGTGGCTACAGTGAAAGTATAAAAACGGATGGTACATGCTCCCAGTTGGTATGTGGGTCGGGTCTCTAACAATCCTTTCCAGAATCAGAGTATTTGTTGCTTTAAGCCTAGTCTTGTTGAACACATTCATCTGTACATGGTAGACTTCTCCCCTATCTTTCTGTACCAGCAATGGTTTAAGGGTCTTAAGTCTCTCCTGTAATCTCTTTTCCACATACACACTTCTGGTCTTCCCTTCCCAGCCCAGACTCTCTCACACTGGCTCCCATTCATCACTCTTTTGCTGCAACCTCCAATCTCTCACCTCCAACATCAGTCACAACCTCGCTTCCTCCTCCCCTACAGCCTTAGAACCTCCTCCCTACTCTGTATCCTGATCTCCTACCCCCACAAACCTCCCTCAATGCAACACCAACCTCTGCAGGCATGATCCTCAGAAGTATCCCCAACAGTGGTACTAGCATCTGTTCTCTGCTCTCCTACTTTTCCATTACATTTTGGCATAGCTTTGCCCTTTACATTCCACACTCAGCTTTTTCTGGGGCACAACATCCATGAAGGGAAGGAATATGCAGAGGAAAGTCCTCATTTGTGTGTACGCCTGCTTTTCTGGCCCAGATCTGCAGGTGAAACTTGTGCCAGAGAAGCCTCTTCCCTTTCAGTGACTGGGGCTCCCTCAGCCAGGTTCTGATCTCAGACGCTCACCACTGTATAACTTGAAAAAAGTTCAGAGCCTACATGCATAAATGCAGCATCACATTTTGTCTCACATGAGATATTAGAATTTGATCCTTCCTCACCCCCTAATCTTGTTAAATCCTATAATTTCTTTGTTCTTCTCCCCTGCTTATAAAAATCCTTTCGCTGTATAATAGAGTATCCTTTAGGATTTCCTGGCTATCTTGTGAGGGAAACAGAGCATCTGGAACTCTACAAGCATTTTACATAACAAACCAACCCTCTAAGGTTCCACTGGTAGAATTTTTGGCTTTTCTCCTGTTTTGTGAGAAGGTGAAAATATATCACGTAGCTAAAGAGAAGGAATTAAGGATGAGAGAAGCAAGCATTTTAGTGGAATTATAATGAGTGCAAGCAATTTAAAAAGATATAACATCACTTCATTTAATAGTTTCAAAGGGTTTCTCAGAGGCTTCTCTGGGGAAATATACACTAACTCAGAAAATGTTATTTTTAAAAATATTGTGTGCATCAGTCCACGTGCAATATGAGTGCTTGTCAAAGTAGCTGGTTTAACAGCTTCACAGAAACAGTAAAAGAACAAGCAACAGCAATACAGGTATCTCAACTTGACCCCACAGGTGTGCCTCAGCCCTGACCTGCTTGGACACCTTGAGGATTGAGAATATAATTCCTTTTCCTTCTGAAACGGACAAGGGTGATAATTAATATGAACTTTGTTTTATATGCGCAAGTGCCCATGAGGAAGTGAATTGAGACTACAAATCCATTTCATGTATGCCATCAGAATAGCCATCAGATTATAATAACTTTATGACACTACTGACCTGAGCTGAATTTGAACTGGCAACCTGCAAATGAAAGATTCCATGTCTCATTAACGGTCCTCTGTGCCAGTTTTTATGAAGCACCACCATGTAGCCACATAACTATAACTTTTTTTTTTATCTTCTCAGCGCAGAAGCCAAAAGGTATTTTTTAATTGAATCATGTCCACAATAATTGTAAATATAACCTAATATTTAAGTTCCAGTAGCTACATAAAAGAAAAGTTTCTTTCCATAACCAAACAATTTGAAAGGTTCACCTTCCTTAAAGACAGGAGAATGTAATGTGACAGAAGTATCACTTGTTCACCTTCAACCATAACTTTCTTTTTCCCTTCAAGTTTTTATTCCAAGGCTAGCAATTAAAAACAAAACCAAAGGACACATTTTTGGAAGCTAAGTTATCATTTTATCTCTAACTCAACACTGACTTATAAAGACATTTACTAATATATAAAGTTTCTCTTAACTTGCCTTTTCTTTGTAGTTTTCTCCAATGAGTGGACAGAGGATATTCATTATTAAATAGGTTAGAGCAGGGGTAGGCAACCTATGGCACGTGTGCCGAAGGTGGCATGCAAGCTGATTTTCAGTGGCACTCAGACTGCCCGGGTCCTGGCCACCGGTCCAGGGGGCTCTGCATTTTAATTTAATTTTAAATTAAGCTTCTTAAACATTTTAAAAACCTTATTTACTTTACATACAACAATAGTTTACTTATATATTATAGACTTATAGAAAGAGACCTTCTAAAAACGTTAAAATGTATTACTGGCATGCGAAACCTTAAATTAGAGTGAATAAATGAAGACTCGGCACACCCTTCTGAAAGGTTGCCGACCCCTGGGTTAGAGGATCATTCACTCCTACATACTGGAGAAAAGCATAAATGAAGTTGGCAAAAATGCGCAAGTCACTCAATCCAATTAATCAGAAAGTCAAAGAGGCAGACCTTTTTAGGGGTTCATTTTTTTCTAAAGCAATTTGTATTAATTGCTATTCTAAAGTACATGTGTAATGAATATTCCTCATGACACAGTAATGACCCAAATCCTATATTTCTAGAAACCTACCACAGATTGAGCCAAAACCTACAATCCTTTCTTGGACAAAACTTCACTGGCAACTTTTTCAAGGAAAAGGAGGAGAACTTCTCCTAAGACTTTGACACAACCTGAGCCACTCATCCTTGTGTCTCACCTAGGAACCTTAGTGAAACTTTCATTTGTTTTTTAAAGCTTATTGTTCAAGGGTTGGAGTCATTAGAGGATAAACAAGTGTATGTATGTGCATGCTTATCAAGCAACTTTTACTTAATTCAGCTGCACAATACAACTAGTATTTATATACATTTTCCAGATAAACTGAGAGAGAGATTTTGATGCTAAGTTCAAGGTTACACAGCAAGATGCATCAGAGATGAAAACAGAACCCAGCAATCCTGGCTCCTAATTCTCTGCTCTAAGTAGTAGACTAATGAATCCCAATCTTCACATGTATTGTGTGTGGTCATGGTCCCATGTCACAGACTAAGGCCTGGTCTACAGTAACCCCCCAATTCGAACTAAGGTAACCAACTTCAGCTACATGAATAAAGTAGCTGAAGTTGACGTACCTTAGTTCGAACTTACCGCGGTCCAGATGCGGCAAGCAGGCTCCCCCGTCGACTCCACATACTCCTCGCGCCGAGCAGGATTACCGGAGTTGACGGGGAGCACTTCTGGGTTCGATTTATCGCATCCAGACAAGACGCGATAAATCGAACCCAGAAGTTCGATTGCCTGCTGCCAAACCAGTGCGTAAGTATGGACAAGCCCTAAGACTGTCAGTCAACTTCACCATAACATCTCGAGCCACATTACTGTACTAATATTGACTAATTTCTTTTCCTCTCCTCTTTGGCTTGCATTCTGTTTTATAACTTCTCCCTTCCTGTATTTTTCATACTTTATGCATTTTGTCTTTACTTTTGCTACCCACCCCCTAGTGGTTTCTCTTTCATGTTTCCCTCTCACCTAAAAGCTGGATGCTAAATAATGTGTTCTCACAAGCTGAGTGCTACAGGAGCAGCTCTGGAGAAATTTGGGCCAGTTGGCAACAAATTGTGATGAGTCATCCCTGAGCCTGAACTGGTGAGTCATCTGAAGTAACTCCCTGCGAGTTCCATGATAAGCATGTGCCTATCAATCAGGATCCTGCCAAACTACAAGCAAGGGCCTAACTTGGAAACTCCAAGGCAAGTATAAAGGCTTCTAGTAGAAGTAGCCCCTCATGTCTGCTCAAAATTGCTACCTGGCCAGGAGAGTTGCCAACTGCCTGGTAGCTCTGATAGACTGTGCTAGCCTGCGCCCATTCCTTCCCCAGTCTACGCCAGTCCCCCAGCTATCCTGACACTAATCCTTCAGTCCTTACTACTACTGCTAATAATAATCATTTGCATAATGCTTTACTTCTACAAAGTGCTTCACAGACATCTAATTAATTCTGAGAACCTCAATACAATGAACAGTAATCAAATGACACTGTCACATAAGGAACAGTGAATGGAACCGATACGCCACTTGTCAGTAGAAAAAGCAAAATTATTAGAATTGTTTTTGATGTACGTGTTCTGAGGCTCCTTGGTAAAAAATGCAGAGATCTCTCTTCCAGAGTTTTACATGGGAGCTTGAGTACTGGGGCAGCTGAACACTAGGTATTTGACAATTTCAATGATGATGAGCATAGTATGAATGCATAGATATATCAGCTAGACAGAGCACTTCCCCCCCTCAAAAGGGCTAAACAAACATGCAATTATATCTTAACAATGCACATTTACATATTCAGACCGCTACTGCTGCAATACACTATTATTTAGAGACATAGTATCAAATGTTAGCAGTACATGTATTTCACCTTGGTACGTTAGTCTTAGCCTACTGATTACTAAACATAAACCAGAATTAGACGGCTCCAGCTGGGATAGTGTTCTCTTCACAAGCTTCAAGGCCGTACTGAGCTGAACTGGAGATAAACTACATCTCTGTAACAGTTTATTTCAGCAGATAAGCCTCTCATTCTGCTTTTTTTGCAAGTTTTCTGCAGCATGGTGGAATCCAACTGGAAATAATATACCTGGCTAACGGGGTGCACCAAATCACTAATTGTATTATCTGGCTGAATACCAATTAACTGGAAATGGCATTCAGCCACACAGAATTTGAAGCAGAATAGAGAAAGGAGCAATAAAAGATGCAGTCATGTGTATTATATTTGATCATTTACTACAGCTGCATTTTAGTAATATGAACCAATACCAATTGTCAACATCGTAACCCCACAAAACACACCATAGTAGGATATAAATTTTTCCATAATATTTTGTCAGAATGACATTATGGGGGGGAGTGGGAGAACCAAAACAAAACCTACACTGCAGATACAACATCTTTTAATAATTGTAATTAAAGTCTGATATTACAATTTTCCATAACAACATCTTGGTAATTAAATCTATTCTGGAAATAATTATTTTTTCCTCTGTAAAGTTTGTGTGTGCTTTTTTTTTTTTTTTTTAAAAAGTAGATTCATACATGTTGGAAAGACTGAAGAGACCTTATGCTCTTTTCTTTTAAATTCTGTTGACCTAGAGGGTTAAGATAAAAATCAGTCTCCATGATGATATTCATTGCTCACTTTTTCAAGCTAACTTTGTTCATAGTGACAAAAAGATATGATAGTTTTAAAAATACAGTCTGAGAGAGTAAGGAATGAGAACAAGAATGCTCCTAAGGGACAACGGACTTGATCCAAAGTTCACTGAAATCAAATGGAATCAACAGCAGCTTTGGCTAACCATCTGAATTCCCTCCCACCCCCATCAAGTTGAATATTAAAATTTAAGGTGAGATTCCAGATTAAGTGTGGCTTTGAACAGGTATTCAACGCATCCCTAGTGGCTGATCTATTTACATTTTTTTTAAAAAATCAGCAACAGCACGCAGACAGCACTTTTATAAATTTAGTCTCACTATCTTCAGTTCAAGTGCTACTATTTTTAAGTTAAAATCAAATATCCACTTTCTGCAATTCAAGGTAGGGAACTTTTAATTTTAGCAAGTTAAGGGCAATCCTGTACCCTTGACCAACCAGAATGCAACATTTATAAACTAGGTCTGCAAGTAGAATGCAGCAACACAAATTCAAACAACATGTTGGCAACTTCAGTGTTTTAACTGTAAAACAGTGAGGTGGAGAAGGGGACAGAGCATGTTATTTGACACTGGCTCAATAGCTGGTTTCTAAGTGAAACACACAAAAAAACAAACCAAAACAAAAGCTTGATTCGGGGATGTGCACAGAATACAGGTCAGGAAGAGGTGCAGAAGTAGCATAAAGATCACCTTTGCAGTCCCTTGATCTGCTACTTCTGTCTATGTGGCAATTAATTGGCCTGGGCTATGTTAGAGCAACCTCTAGATGGCTTTAACATATCAGGAAGCAACAGAAACAAGGAGCCAAAAATCTACGGTGAGAGCCAGTTTGGGATGTCCCCTTTTCCCCTACTGCACTGATAGGATGCAGAGTGAGGGACATAACAGACCATAGAGCAGCTTGATGCCTCTGGAGTGGTACCCTTTAGCTGGGGCATTCCTTCCTGCACAGGTTAACCCATCTCCATGGTTGCACAAGAAGAGGCACTGTCTCAAAAAGGCCAATCCCAAGCTATGTAGGCCTTTATGGGTCAAAGATAGCACCCTGAATTACACCTAGAAACAAACTGGAAACCATCACATATCACAAAGCACAATTGTAATGTGCTCCCCATGAGACAACAGACACCAGCCACATCATACACTATGTGAAATTTCTTGAGACATCTTTAAACACTGTGCATTGCAGCTATCCAATTTTGATATGAGAAAGACATGATTAACTGAAGAGAACTCTGCAAAGGTCCAAAAAAAAAAAAAAAAGGCGGGGGGGGGGGGGGTTGGGGGAAAACTCCTGTTATCAAGTCAGCAAGCAGATGGTGATCAATAGCAGGTCACTGGTATACAATGGTAACTTGTGAAGACAAAGCTGAGAAGAGGGCATTTAAAAGAGCTACTCTCTCTATAGTCAAAATAAGAAGACCATGATAATTCCCTAACAAGCTATCAGTAGAGTGGCCTATCAAGCAGACTGCATTCTTTAATGATGTAATCTGAAATTAAGTAGGTTCCATCAGCCTTCTGGGGTTGACCATTTAAAAAAGCCCTCACCTTGACTTGGAATAATGCATGGCTTCATCTCTCTATAGCTACTAGTGCCAAGTAACTACCATATAGCCAATGGGCCAGATTTTTAAAGGCACTTAGGAATTTAAAATTGCAATTAGGCACCTAGTGGGATTTTCCAAAGTCCCTAGGCACCTAACTCCCATAGATTTAATTGGGAACTAGGTGCCTAGGAAATTCTCATTAGGTGACTAGCTCCATCTTTAGTTACCTAAATACTTTTAAAAATCCACTCTATTGTGCTATGATGAAATCAGTTCCATAGTGCTTGCTGATAAAATAACTCAAAAGAAAAAATTCAAAGGTAAACCACGTGCCAGCTCTTGCCAAATTGTAGGATTTGGCTACGCACTGACAAATCCATAGCTGGAAACCAGACTGGCTCACCTATATGTTGGTATTGTCTAAGATATGTGTTGAACTTGTAACAATGTGTAGAATGTTTAGACTCAATGAAATGCTTACAAGTTGCTGCATGCATTAATCCTACTTGTAAAGTCTGTATTCTGCTAGAATATGTAAGATTTCCTTTATAATTGTAAAAATGCCAGCTCTGAACTTGTGAACCTATGCAGGAAAAGTGGTTCCCTCACCCATTCAGAACAACTAAGTAGGCCATAGTGGAATATCACAATGCAAAGGCTGGTTTATGGCCCTCTTATCCATGAAGAGGCTACATGAGAGAAAGCACGTCCCATCAGCTCAAATTCTGGAGGCAGGAAATAAAGATAGTGGACATGAAGATTTTTCATCTCTTTGCCTTTGGACTCTAATAAGGGCTGAAGCAAAAAAAAAAAAACAAAAGCAGAGATCCCCAGGGTCAACCTGGGATTAGACATTCAGTGCTGACAGATTACTCCATCAGTGTCACCTTTTGGAACCATAGACTGAACTCACCTGTACTTATATGTTGTCTGCTTTAACCTGTAAAATAAAACTCATTTCTTTTTCCTAGTTAATAAATTCTTAATTAGTTTAATATAGGATTGTCTACCCGTGTTGTCTTTGGTGTGAAATCTAAGGCACACATTGATTTTAGGTAAGATGACTGGTCTCTTGGTTCTGGGAGCAACCTGAATATTTTGTGATTTTTGGTGTAACTGACCATTTATCACTAAGTGGCAAGACAGAAAATCTTCTTGGATACTCGAGTCTATGGTAAGACTGTTTTAGTGATCTAGGAATTCACATTTGTTACTGGGTTGGAGAAATCTAAATACAGAATGTACCACCAATTTGACGTGTCTGCCCTGCTTTTGACAGTCTTTCCTGACAGAGGAGCTGACTTTCTGGTTTCCCAGGGGGTGCTCTACCCCCACTCCACTCCTTTCCCCAAGGCCCCACCCCACCTCTTCCCTCCCCAGTACCTCCTGCCTACCACTGAACATCTGATCACCAGAGGGCGGGAGGGGGTAGAGCTGATCAGCAGGGCTGCTGGTGGGTGCTCAGTGCTCACTATTTTTTCCCCCATGTGTGTTCCAGTCCCGGAGAACCCACGGAGTCAGTGCCTATGTGTCCTGAGGTTGGCACTTGTTTGCAAGCCATACCAGATAGTATGACAGCGTAGGAGGCTGGGAATCCCTCTTTTTGGTTACCCATCCAGAGCTTCTACAGCATGCTTAGTACCTCGCTATTTAAAAGCTGAGGCTCAGGAAGTATTCTCCCAGTAGGGGTCTGCTCTTGCATGAGGTTGAACATGACATATGAGATTGTGGAGCAGCTTGAGAATAAATCTGACAATACTGGCATTATTTTCCCCCTCTCGATTAAAACAGCAGCAGCAATGCAATCTGCTGGGTTTTTTGGGAGGAAAAGCATCAGTAGAGAATAGGATAAACACATGGGAACATCTGTTCTAAGAAGCCACTTGAAAAACAACTATGTCATGGAACAGGAAAAAAAAATATCTGACTGGTAGAATATTAGCTGGGCTTTAGGAAAACAGCTGGAAGAAACGAGAAAGGATACATGCTAGGGTCATTTAAGTTTAAGATCAGCCATCTCAGTGAGTAGCAGAGCCTCCATTACTATTCTATTTACATTAGTTTTGCAACCCAAGGATAATAGTAGGAGATAAATCTGTTTAATAGTGTAGAGGTTATAGGCAGAATACAACATAGGGACAGTGCCATCCGACATGCCACTGAAATATCCAAAACATTTATAAAATACCTCAGAAGACATCCAACCCACTATAGATCAAACCTGAAGGGCAGTTGCAGCACTTTCCTTTGTAAAGAAGTTTTGAAGAGTTCGTGAAACATGCAGACCCAAAGTTGCAAGTATTCATCAGCTCCCAAATTTCCCTCAAGGGGCTGTTACATTGCACAAAGTTTTACAAACGTAAATGTCCAGGACTTTGCTTTAGGAAAGACAGACACCTTTGTTTTAAGTGACAAAGACTGATAATTTGTTTGAGGACCAGCAGCTAGCCTAGCAAATTTGCTTACATAAAGGTCCACATTTTCAAAGTGGTTTCACTTGGCTTCCCTAACTGCACCTGCCAGATTTGCACACCACTATTTGCTAGTTAGGAAGTTATGTACCTACCAGTTTGCATGTGGAAGTTGGAAGTTTGTGTGTGCGCGCGCGCATGTGCAGATATGGGCACTAAGTATTTTTTGAAACACTGGCCCAACCTGGCCTTGAGCTAACATCTTTTGTCAATCCTCATGCAGAGATAGAGAGAATCTCTTAACACAGTTTCTTCTATTACTACTACCTCTCTTTACATCTTTAAAAAGACATTAAAATAACTATTTAATTAATGCACACAACCTCACCGTGAAGAAAGAGGTATCCCCATTTTAGACAAAGGGAAACTGGGATGGGGAGGTTAAATCTCCTGCCGAAAGCAATGTAAGGAATCAGTGGCAGAACCCAAACAGCAATTCAGGAGTTCCTGGCACTTAGTCCCATGTCCATTCCACTGGAACAGGCTGAAAAATCTTTTGCAAGGGGGAGAACTTGTAGGATTCACTTTTTTGTTTTTCCAATTGCCGATATTTGACTGTTCACAACATTGCAAAGATTTGTGGACCACATCCTGAGATCACATGAAAAATTCTTTTACTGCCTTTCACATCTCATAAATGCTAGGTAGTTGTAAAACAGTTAGACAGAACATGTAGTAAACAGATGGCTTTCTACCCTCTCTGTGTTCGAATGACTTTCTGATCATTACAAAGCCATTTATGAATTTTTAATAATTGAAAAGCAAGCATGGGAGACACACTTTGTGTAACTTGAACCTGCTCAGTGTAGTCTTATAGAAATCTTATGCACCCTCTTCAGGGCTTTGAAGAAGACTGCTCAAGTAGGGAACAGCTTTTACACTGGACTCATACAGACATTCTCTCTTATCAGTCTCTTGGAGGAAAAAATGTGAATGTAGAAGCACTATGAAGTGACTGATGATAATGTTGCAGTGCATTTGTGGGACAGCTCATTAGCCACCATGAAACAGGATCCACACAAAGTACATTAAAGAATCAGAGGGGAGTATATTCTTGACAGATTTTTAGATCCCAATTCAAAGGCACCATGCTAGCTTTTTAACAATGGGGTGAGACCAATGCAGAACACTTCAGACAGATTTGTACAGATAGGGTGCCCAACTGCATGTCAGATATGATCAATGTGGAAGAAGAGCGAACTTTCTGTACTGATGTTACAGGCCAGGTAGAAGAGACTGCACGATAAGAAAAATAAAATCAATCTCAAGTGAGAAGGAGCTCATGTCTACTGTAATAGTCACCCCTACCATCACCGCCTCTTTCTATGAATTTCATCCCTGTGCATCATGATCTTCCACACCACCTGAAAAGTAATTCTGAGTCTGGCTCAGAAATGCAGAAAAAGTTTCCTGTGGCACTGTCTTCAATGGCAGAATCATATTCATGCATAAAAATTAGTCTCTTCTCTACTAGCAGCCCAACACAAGAGTATGGACAGCACTTGGGGTTAAGTGAGATGATACTTTGTTGCCCCGTACATTTGGAAGTACACATATGAGCTAGAATAGCAAGCCATGTCCATGTAAGTAATTCCCAATTTTTAACTTGTGTTTTCAATTGGATGAGATCACAAAAAGAAAAACCAAGGACATTAGTGCAATATAACGTAGCATAAATAATTATATTAGAATTCAAAACCATATTTAGGCAATTTTATTATACATACACACACACACACACACTTCCTATATATGGAAAAAGTCTTTCAGACTTCATGTCAGACTTCATATACATATGTCACAGGTTGACATGAAGTCTGAAAGACTCTTTTCCATATACAATACTTGCTGAAAATAAAAGAGGTTCTTGAACACCAACAAACCTCTAGCAATTTTCCCTCTGCATCCTGGCTTCCTGTCTACCCACTAGACACACCCCACCAAATAAGGCACAGTATGTCAAATGAATTGTTACAACTCAACTTCGATATTTACATTTCCATCAGCACTCATTTCTCTGTCAAAAACAATACAATGTCATACACAGATGGTTCAATTGAGCTGAAGTAAAGCAGGCCTGCAAACTCTTGTTCTACAAATCACTCTCTCTATATGAGCAGCTTCATGCTTTTAAGAAACCTTTTCCAAGAATTAATTTCTCCCTATCCCGATGGTCTTGACAATTCTGAAGTACCTGCTCCCTCCTATAAGTACAAATCTCTTGGAAAACAAATCAGAATTACATGTTCTACAGCTTTTAATCCTTTTTTTCTGATTTGGTGATGCCAAGGTAAATGCTTTTAAAGGGACTGAAATTCAAGTTTTTAGGTCCAGTGGGTGCATTAGTAATAGACAAAGAAGTGCAATGTTATTCCACTGTAATTATTAGCATGACTCATTTTATCACACTTGAGCAAAGTGAATTTATTACAAAGCACACACACGAAAAATCCACCCCACCAAGCTAGGATTTGCCTGTGATTATCACAAGTGGTATTAGGTAAAAGAGTAGGGAGCTAGTGTCAGATAGAAATAAATTTTACTCAGTGATTAATCCATTTCTTAACTTGTCACCAGTGACTGTCACAAATGAATACATATCTGGACATCTGTGCATTTCAGAAATGTATGCTCAGAATGTTTGATTCTAGTTAGATGCACAAGCCAAGGTTTTCAAAAGTGACTTGTGATGCCTCAGTATTTAGGTGCTCGACTTCAGACACCTTGAAGAGATTTGATTTGCAGGGAAAGGGTACTCACCACTTTCTGAAAATCAGGGTTTTTTAAACACACCTCTAGTTGGGCAACCAAAAGTCACTAGTCATTTTTGAAAATCTTAGTTGAGAGTCATGTACTCCATTTGCCAAATTGTGCCTAGTCTATGAATTCCAAGACATCATGACTGAAATCCTGGACCCATTGAACAAATATGAGTATTGCCATTTACTTTGTTAAGGCTGATTTCACCTTACGTTTCCAGAGATATCTTCTTAATGTATAAATCCATCATACAAAAACAAAACAAAACCAGTCAGTGGGCAAAAAACTCACTTACCGCTTTATATGAAATACAGAAGACAAGAAGATTGGAGTTGAAGATCAGATCCTAAAGTAACAGGCACTATACGAAAACCTATGATAGAGAGAGAAATATGGAGAAATACAGGGCATTAGGACCTGGGCAGCTTTTTCTTGTTTGTTTTTGTTTTACACCGCTCATGGATTACTGTCTTCAAAAGGGGTATGCATATCTAAAATTCATTGGCATCCTTAAATCACTGCTGCTCAGACCCAGTTTATTTTTAGTTCTTTAAAATATTAGGAGCTTGATACAATGTCCCCTCAAGTTACTGTTAAAAAATACCATTCAATAGGTGCTAGGTAGGACTCTGTATCTCAGAAATGAACATTTTGCTGAACACCCACTGTGAATGCACGGAGTGTTCTTATTTAAGTCAATGGGAAGTGAGGGCGCTCTGAATGTCACAGGATCAGGCCCTAAAACCCCAATATAGCACACAGACTCGATTCAGAGAGAGAGAGAGAGAGAGAGAGAGAGAGAGGAGTGAAATGTCCAAAGACCTCAAAGGCTATGAGTGTCTGAAGTTTGAAATGACTTGACTCATCCTCACTTGAACCTCTTCCCGGCATAGTAAGCAATGATGTAACTTATAATCAGTGTTTACATTTTGATGACAAATGTGGTTAAGGGAGTCAAGACCTGATGTTTTTGTTAGTATTAAATCACAGTATTATATTGTAATATTTCATTTATAGTGTATAGATTACGCTGATTGCGCTTTGCAACATCAGCAGGATCTTTTGTGGATTTTTGTTGAACACTATCTCCCAGGGACTTTAAGTACTTTGTATACATTTGCTTACAAAATCCTTTAAAACCAAATCAATGTGGTATCTTTTCCAGCCTCAGGCCAACAGCAATCTGCAGAGCACTTATACAGAAATACACCTTAGTCATATCATGGGATTAGTTCAGCTAGTTTCTTAAAAAAAAATGATCCATCATGGTAAAATAAATAATAATAACACCCAACTCTGATATAGCATTTTTCATCCCTACATCTCCAAGCACTTTACAAAGGAAGTCAGTATAATTATTCAATTTTACACAGGGGGAGTGGAGGTAAAAGGCAGTGAAGTAGCTCACCCAAAGATACCCAGCAGGCCAGGAATAGAGAATCCAGGTCTCAGCCCAGTGCTCTCTCCATTAGGCCAATCTGCTTTTACTAAAATCAGGACTCCCTGATTATTAAAATTAAGACTCTTGGCTTTGGCATAGGGGCATTCTGTAAAGCATCAAATACATTTTCTTTACAGTAACCTACTGAAAATGATGGTCCAGATATTCATTTAGTGTATATTGGAATAGCTTCATTGGCACAAGTGGAAATATGCTAATGTACACAAACTGAAGATCTGGCCCAATAATATATCCAACATGGATGGTAGAATTTCCTAACATTCACCTACACAGATCATTATTGTTTATTCATTGTCAAGCATTAGAGATATTGAGATCACAAGTTTAACAGTCCATACCCAGTCTTCCTTGACAGAAGTCAAAATGAGTACAACATTAACACTTGTTATTCCCTGTCACAGGTTGACCTTCTGCCCGTAAATTCTATTTAAGCTCAAAAACCAACCCTATATATGCTGGAGAACACATTAAAACTGGGAGCCATCAATATAAGTTATGATGTACAATTTCTTCATAAGGCAATGGATGCTTCCTATATTAGATATAAACTAATTATTTTTTCTATTTTGGACTAATTTAAAATAATCTCTCTCCAGCAAATTCAAATATTAGAGTAGTAACATACATAAATTCTCTTTTGTGGTATACAGGGAAGTATAGCTGGATTATTTATTTACTTACTTTTTAAAGGCCAGGATAATTTTGTAGCCAATAATATATGTAAGTGTAGAAGCTAAAATTCTGTTAATAAAAACTCATGTTTCAAGGCATAAATTGATCACTTCCAGTTTCAAAAAAGGAATTACCAATATACAGCAATGCACAATTGGGTATGGCCCTGATTTAGCAAGGTATTCCCAAATCCCATTGATTTCAGAGGACCTAATCACATGCTTAAAGTTAGGCACTTGCTTAAGTACTTTGCTGAACTGGGGCCTATGTGAGCATCATGGATGTTTCACATTCCTTTGACGCATCAGAGGCTGGCCCGTTGCAGAAGAAACAAAATTTGATGGACTAATGGTTAGGATTTGCCATACTAAATCAATGTTCCCAATCATTTCACACAGAGGCTTAGTCTGTTAGATCACTATGGCACACAAAAGAAAAGCAAACATATACATCAGTGCATTTGGGATGCAAATGAGCAAGTTCACGTCTAAAGTTGCTTAAGTACTGAAGGTGGTCATGATATTCATATAAACAAAGGTCTGTGGATAAGGTGAAATTCTACTATCATTTAAAGTGACTTAGCAAGATGCTGAAACACATTTTACTCTGCTAGACCTTTAGTGGGGTTAGCTTGTGGTCACAACTATAACCAAGAACACAATTTAATGCATCTACAAGCATAGGGCCAAATCCTGAAGTCCTCAATGCCTGATCCTGAGTTTATTGAAATCAACAAAAATACTCCCACAGACTTCAGTGAGCTTTGGATCAGCCCTGAAGGCCTTACACTGCTCCCAGTGAAGTGAATGGCATTATTGACCGTTGACTGTAGAGCGAGCAGGATTAGGTCTTTAGGATGGAATTCTAGTCCCAGCTATCGATTTCAATGGGACCAAGATTTTATCCATAGTCTTTAATAGGTAACACTTATACTGATTTCAGTGGCCTGCAAAAGGAGGGCAGGCTGTAGCGCACAGACATGAGAATAATTCAAGGCAAAATAAACTGATTTTTAATAGCGAAATATTTCTAAGACCCTCCCCTTAATGAAAAATAACTTTGGCACCTGATGGAAAACACTAGAAATAATCTGGTGCCTATGTATCTTCTGCATTTCTTTTCTCACATTTATTACTACTAAGGATGTCTAGCTGTTTCTTCCTCCACCAAACATCATAATCATATGTGATATGACAAAGGGTTATTGTGGAAATAAGTGTGGTGTAATAAACAAAGGTTAGTGATTTCTGGTGGAAACTAAGGAGGAAGATCAGCGAGACTGAGATCCTAATATTCTTGGAGAACTAGAATTTGTATTACATATACACATCCTCACACACAAGTACATCTTGAAACTATTTTGGTTGTATTGCACATTTGACGTATATACTTTCCCTTCAGCTTTCTATAAGCCATCATTAACTTTTTAAGTTATCAGCATATTTTTGCTAGTTTCTGAAGTTCAAAGAAGCCTGAATATGTGATGATGTCTGAGATGGAGTTCTATTTAGTTAGATTCCACTCTTCCCTCAGCTCTGCTCCTGCCCCACCCACAGCCCCTGGCTCCCACCCACAGCCCCTGGCCCCAGCACCCAGGCGTGGGGCAGGGCACACATAAACAAGTTCCATTACAGGTAAATGGAGAACAATGGAAAATTTTTGGGGACCACTGGTTTGGTTAGAGCACCATATGATGGAGTGCTCCACTCACCACTGGTCTGGTACTTCTTCCTGGTCACTCTGAGGATTAGCTCTTGAGGTAGACACCCCCTTCTGCAATTTGCACACCACTGTTCTCTCTCTCCTTCTGGCCAGCAGCTCTGCTCTCACTCCAGGACTCCCAGCATCTCTTTCATGACTTAGCCCTCTGGCTAGCTCACCCAGTGTTCCCCCTTCCAGGGTACAGTCCATCCACAGTTCTAAGCAATCTTACCATTCACTGCCCTAGTGCCACGCCTTCAGTGATTCATAGGGGATCCCAGGTCTGCCCTCTTCTCAAGATTCCAGTCCAAGGACCCTCAGTTCAGCAGCTTTATACTTCCTCTCTCTTCCCTCACTGCCCCTTCCCTGGGCTGCTTCCTACACTCTGGTTCCCCTTCTCTCTTTCTAGGTGTACCAGCTCCAAGAATCCTCCTCGCAGGGAGTAACTGCAGCCCCTAAACAATCCTCTCTCTTCCCAGAAAATAACTGCCCTTTCTTCTCAAGCCTCCTCTCTGTGGCTGCTACCTAGCTTTGTAGGCCCCACACATTCCTAATTAATGTCCTGCTCCCTGGTTCCTGCTCTAGGTACAGCCTGTGGAATTAATTGGTCTACCCAACCACCCTAGCACCACTCAGTCCTCTGTGGGGTAGACACCTTCATATGTGGAGGCTCATTTCTGGATTGGCTCTATGGTCAGCTCATAAAAGGGCCCTACCTGTAATAGGAGAAAATGTCTCAGTCATCCTCTCTCCCCACTTAGTCCAAATACCAACTGAATTGTCTCTCTTACTTTCCCCCTTGCTTGGGGGACTGGCTTACCCAGATGCTGAACACTACCTCCCTTAAAAGTACAGTACCAGTAATAAAGGAAGTGGGAACAGGTTTTTTTTTTTTATTATTATTATTTTTAAACAATAATAACTTCAGTACTGAAAAAAATTCCCTTAAGCAAGCTGTGTTGTTTACCTTTATAATTCAGCATTTTCTTTTAACTGATCTATTTTATTTGAACAAAATGCATTGAATAACATGTCTAAGGGCATATCTACCTTGCAAAAGAAAGCATGTTCTCAACTTGGGTTAGCTACCTTTAGTTAAAATAGCAATGAACGGATGGCAACTCAGGTTCTAACTCGGTTTTGCAGATTGAATAAAGCCTATATGGGAGCCTGGAATTGAACCTGAGCTCTTAGCCCAAGCTAAAAGCCAAGCTGCTGCGTTTGTTCACCGCTATTTTAGCTCCAGTTAGCTAACGTGGTTTGCTAAATGACATTCTCATTGTGTCAGCGTCTCAAAAGACCCCACAATTGAAACCTAAGGAAAGTTCTTCATGAAGTAGTGCACAATATAACCCTAAAAACTCCATTCAAGACATATATCAGAAATATGCTTTAAAAATATACATGAGCAAATTGACATCCATGCAGGGTCTGATTCTGCAAACTCATGCACACTTGCATAACCTTGTGCCCAAGGAGTGTCCTGTGACTCAAGTGTGCCTATTTCTGACTAATTCAGCAGCGTAAGCACATGCTTAAGTTATGTGGAAATCAATGGGACCTTAACATATGCTTAAATGGTTTATGGACTTAGGATGGGATCATCCATGTGCTTAAAGTTAAGCAGTCCTCCTACTTAGGCTGAATTGAGACCCATACGTGCCAGCATCTGCACTTTCAGCCCCTTTGATTGTACACTCTTCAAGGCAGGGACTGTGTCTTTCTGTATGTCTGTAGAGCACCTAGTACATTTTCACTGCTACTCTAATATAAGTAATAGATATTAAGAAGAAATAATTAAAAAAATAAACCCCCAAACAAATGCAAGCATTCATGCTTCATGAATTAATAGTCTGATTGTTAAGAGATTTTTTATAAAGTGGTTTTGTGACACAGAGACATCCACACACATTTCTAATTAACACCAATCATGCACACTAATGGTATAACCTACTGCTTAAGTAAATGAACATCCTTGCCCCTGCTGCTTTGAAGCACTGATAGGCATGCGCTTTATTGACAAAGCAAGCTAATTTACAAAGTGATTGTCCAAGAGGGAAATGCTGTTTATTTGTTGAGTTTTTTCCCATTGAACTCACAGGGCAAACAATGCACTTACATTGTTAATTAAAATATCAACAGCTAAATGTAAATAGTGTGGTCTCTGCAAGAGGAATGACATTCATTCAGAACAAAGTACTGATGTCTAGCAGTTGTTTGCTGAGGGGGGAAATGGTTTTATAGGGTTGGACAACCATTTTGCGATGCTTGCCCCCAAAGGTTAAGATTGTTTGAAAAATGGAATTAATGTAGTATACAGAATTAATACTACAACTAATACGAAACTAAGGGAGCCTGCCCTGTCATTGTGCTCCTTCAGAGAGTGCTGTCTTTGGTTATCCATTTAGAGTCCTGAGATGTACAGAACATATTGGTTTAGCAACAGTTTGTAGTTTGTTTAAAAAAGATGCCTTAGTGAAAGAATAATAAAACTTAGAGACTGTTTACAGCAGAGGATGGGGGGAGAGGGGACCCCTTAGAAGTGATGGTATTAGTGTTTGTATAGTTTTGCACATGTAAGCCAAAACCCCTCTTGATTCTGAATTTTGATTGGCTAGCTATTCCATCTCTTTTCCAAAACTTAGTGGGATTATAACAAGCAAGATCAATCAAACAATATTTAAAAAGGTCAAGACAGTTACAGCATTCTATTCTATTTTGCAGAATACATGAGGTTTCGCTTATGAGAGCATGTTTGCTCCAGGAAAGAACCTGGAGCGGGAAAATAAAAGAGTAGATCAGCTAATCTTTTTAGCATGCCAGCAATTCTTTCAGCTGAATGGGCACATACAATTTCAGATCATTTAGGTTTAACTTGTGACTGTTACAAATGGCAAGTGACTTTTCTATCAGTCAATAACACTACAGTAGACTTATTTAGTGAAGAAGTTACATCTGTGATTAAAACTCAACGGGCAAGTAAGATTTTGCACCTTATAAAAAAAATCTTACCAGGCCACAGCAGTGATTATGTATTATGGTAGAAAGGTCAGTATTGATGTAATATAATGCTAGGGAACTATGTTACCAGACATGAGAAAGAAAATGAATATTGATTATTTCTTATTTTGGAAACAGGTGACTAATGTATATAAAGCAAGCAAATAATGAATTAACTTCTGCATACTATTCAAGACGGTGTTGATTTTATATGGTTTGGCTCCTAAGAGGTACTTAAAAGACAAACTTTCACTTCATCTTATACTGTACACTTGAGATCAACTGAGGTGATAGAGCTTCCAACACTCGAACATAAACTTAAGGCATTTTCAGCAAGGGACTTTGATTCACTCCCCATTCTGGTCCAGCAGACCCTAAATTTATTGACTGTCTGGAACACTACATGGCCTATTTATTTACACATGAGATAATGGGAGGAGTCTGAGGTTCCTTCTCCCCCCAGCCCTGGGGGCAGAGTATATCATATCAGAGAGAGGAAAGAGAGAAAGAGGGGCTTCCTATATTCTATCTATCTATCGGCGATCCCTTGGAGTTAGAGAATGATTGTCTTCCATGAAATGAAAGCTGGTTATTGGTGGTGGATTCACAGGTGGCTAATGAGACAGATCTGGGATCTACAGATCTTGTCACAATTGGTGTAGACATTTTCCAGCAGAAGGAGTGGTTTTGAATTGTTGAGTTGAGCTGAGCTGCAGAGTGTTCTTTCCCGTTTCTCTGCTTCCTGTTGTCTTTTTTGAGTCTCGAAATGCTGAAATCCTTGCCACAAGGTCCTTCTCCACTTCAATCAGTTGAGGGATTGGGTTTCCCATGAGTTTATGTCAATATTAACTTTGCCATGCTGGCTTTGAGGGTGTCTTTGAAGCACTTTTTTATGCCCTCTCCTCGTCCGTTGGCCTTGGCTCAATTGTGAGAACATTACGTGCTTCGGGAGTCGATTATCTGGCATTTGAAGAACATGGTCAACCCAATGGAGTTGGTGGCAAATAATCATAGCTTCAATGCTGGAGGTTTCAGCTTGGGACAGAATGCTGGTGCATCGATCATCCCACTTGATTCGGAAGATCTTGAGGAGGCACCACTGATGGTATCATTCATGAAACTTGAGCTGTCTACTGTATGTGACCCAGGTTTTGACACCATACAGGAGGCCCTGCTCTCCTACAAGCACTGAACCATTGTTTGTGTACTATCAGATTGCTTATATTATCACATTGTACTGTCATTCAAGTAAAATGGTCCTGGTTTATGATATTTATTGAGTTATTTTAAGGTTTGGTTTGGTTTGTAATGGATTTGCCAACTGAGCCTAGAATGTTCAGTTTGCAGGGGCTGAAATAAATCTACCTCTACAGCTTTGCATGGACCCGAACCTCCAAGTATAGGAAAGATCCCCTAGGATGGAGAATGAGCTTGATGGGGTGTTAGAAGTAGGCCAGGAGGCCGGCTAGAAATCTGAGTGTAGCTCTGCAAACAACTTCCACTCAACTTCGACAGCTTCTCAATAATATGGTCTGAGGTTCTGAAACACACCAAACCCAAAGCTATTTCTGGATGGGTTCGAGGCTCAGAGCAAATATTTCACACAGCTCTAGTTATGAAAAAAATGATGTGGACTCTGCAGCTTGAGTTCTCCTCTGATCACTAGTTCGTACAATCCCCAAATGTACAAACAGCTCTATGTTAATATACCACATTTTACAAGCTGGTAATTTAGATACTATTAAGCAGAGACAACTGCATGTAAAAAACAATCCTTCACCAGGTTAAAGAGCCTTTTCAAGGGACATGCTGGGTTTCCTCATCTCCTTAGTATTTAACAGATCAAGTGCAAGTTTATTTTGAAGATATTTGAATCAGTAATGTTTAGTGACATCTGAATTACAAATAGTTGTAATTGCATTGTAATTGAACAACTGTGCAGGCTAAGGTGGAGCTGCAAGATTTGCAGACTTAGGAAAAGAAGAGAAAGTATTTTTCTTAATCACAAACTTTATTAATCACTTGTCACAGATGCAATCGTAGCAGCTATTCATCATTCACATACAACAGCACTTCTGTTCATCTGCTATTCATGGTATAAATTATCATGTCAAGGATTAACCCATTTTGTTTTGGTAGTACTTTGCTTTATTTCCCCTCCTTTTTTTGTTTTTGTTTATTGTTTTTTGTTCAGAAGAAGCTTTAGAAATGTCTTTTTGGACAACTGGAGTCTGAATGATTAATCATAATGACATAGGGCTGCCCAATGGGTCAACTAACAATGAATAAAAACATAAGACATAGGTTCATTCCAAGTTACATTCATGTTCCAGTTCAACACAGAGACAACAGCAAGTCACTTTCTTCAGGAATTACTGAACAACATGACAACCTGTCCTGAACACAGTATGTGTGTGGTTCCCCAACCTCGTCTGTCCCCCCTCCAAAAGGCAAACAAACAAACAACCCCCCCAAAGCCATTTGTTATTAGAGATGCTCTGTAGGCCACCCAATCTGGTGGAATGACACACTTCAGCAATTTCAAACCACAGTTAAATGCTGATGTCTCCAGGGCTTTGACTACTGCAAACAAAGCCAGCAAGCAAGCTACAGAAGCTTTCCCTAAAGTGCAATATAGGATCATAAATTCAGTGTGATGGCTATTAAACTCATAAGTTGTAGTCAGAACATCTTAAAATCAAAAATCCTCAGGGTTTTACTGCTTGAAATGAAAGAACTGCAAACAAAAACAAAATGTGCAGACTGGGCATTACTGATTAATTAGGGGCTAGTGAAAGATTATTTAGTAACTCTTAGAGAAATCAGAAGATGCAAAATGAATTACATTCTAATTGTACAAACAATATGTTTTTCTAACAATTAATTTGTATTGATTTTTTTTCCTTATGTAATAGCCTCCAGAAAAACATATTTAGTGGAAGACAGAACAGGGTTTATTTCTGCCACCCAGACTATTTTTAAAGTTAAGTATAATAACATTTTCCCCTACAGTTAGAAAAGTGAGAGTAGAAAAAACATTGTGGGTTTTCATATTTATTCTCTCAGGGTTTCCCAGGGCAAAGGTGCTTAGCTTAAAGTCAAAAGTGATTATTTTTGTATCCACCTACAGGAACTACAAACACAGGAATATGAATTAATTTTTGCCTCTAACATTGGCAATATTGATGATGATTCTGCAATCAGAACTTAACTGATACATTTCTTGATGAAGCAGAACAAATCTGACTCCCTAGCCCAGAGCTTTACTCTGCAATTCAAACAGTAATAAAAATATAGTTTTGTTCCAGGTCACAATCTCCCCTAGAAAAACCTGTGGGAGGACAACTAGGAAAACTCAGGGTGTGAAATCCTGGCCCCACTAAAGTCAATGGCAAAGCGCTCCATTGACTTCAATGGGGCCAGGATTTCATCCAATGAGTTTAAGGTCATGGAATTTCCAAAGTATCATGTGGCTAGGAAGGTATTGCTGTAGAGTGTGCAGCGGGATAGCCCTAATTTACCAATCTTGGATGTCCTGAGAATATTTATTTCCAAATGCATGTCAAGGCTCTGATTCAACAAGCTATGACTTCAGTAGGACTTACTCACATGCTTAAGGTTAAGCACATGTTTAAGTGCTTTACTGAGTTGTGACTTAAAATATGAAATAATGAATAGTTTCATTTGATTTTAAAGTGAAAATTTGAACTACATAGGGTATTGTGCAAAATTAAACCCAAATAAATAAACTCCACCCCAAATCCCCACACTCCTTAGAGGTGTCAATTTTTTTGCTTTATTTTTCTCATGTTGAAATATAAACTTTTAAAATATATTTCTAAGTAGCTTTTTATATATTACTAAGTAGCTTTGGTATCTCTCAAATTTCAGCCATAAATCTTGTGATGTAGAAACCAGGGTTTTGATTATTAATAGTCACAAGAAAGTTCTACCCTGTTATTGCAAGACCAGCCTAATGATACAATCTAATAGAATAGTCCTTTTACATGATGCTTATGTGCTTTAAAATTCCTAGAAAGCCTGTGCTGAGAAAATCACAGGAAAAAGGAAACATGGGAATCTCTCTGATATGTCCTCTTGAGGCAGATTGTAAGCAGGTCCATCAGAAATATAATTGGGCCTCCACTATAAGACTTAGAGGCAGAAAGCAGAATTGGGAGGGGAAAAGGGAATATTTGACTGTGTTTAATATATATTAGAATAAAAGCCCAACGCAAGAAAAATGAGAGCACATGGCTCAGCATTCTCAGAAAAAACTCTCAAAGGGTCATTTGGATTTTCTGAGATAGAAAACAGCATAAGATAAATAGATCATTTGAGAATTAGAAGAAAAAGCTAAGAAAGCAAAAGTGTAGCTGGGAAATAACCCTTGTTATTCTTATCAGACTTCACTCTATTGTTAATCTTTGTAGAAACTGAGTTTAGAAAGTAGGAAAGTAGGGGGAAATGGACTCTTCAGTTTAGAGCAAAAATAAAGAGAAAAAACAGTGAGGGGGGTAATATAGGCTAATTCTGAGCTGAATTGTTAAATGATCTACACTTGGATGGACAGAATTGATACCTTGTGAGTTTATGAGCTGGTCATTAGCAATGAAAAATGACTTTTCAACTGGTTTAACATCTAACCAAATGCCTTTCTGGCCATTTGAGCATTCACAGCACAACTAATTCAAATTCTTTTTTAAGGAGGAGGTGACAATTCAGAAATTTTCATTGTTTTTGAAATTTAAACTGATGTCCTAAAGCCCCTTCTGGAACCTTTTAGGTTTATTTAAAGTGAAACTCCGATATGGGATATTTTAGATTAGTTCTTTGCCACCCTTCTTAGCCCTGGCATATCAGGTGTTTTGAGGATGGGGCTGGGACAAATGAGGTCTGGCCAGATAATTGCTGCACTCTATCAAAATCCCTGGCTGCCTGATTGGCTTCTTGCACATACAGAAAATTCATTAGACCAATTTCCTTCAATATGAAACTAATTATTCATACAAATATGATTGATTCATTGACATTTGTACAATAATATCTAGCTTTTAATAGCACTTTTCAGCATAGATCTACAAACACTTTATAAAGATGATCAGTACCATTATCTCCATTTTACAAACCAGGAAAACAACTTGACCCAGATCACCCAGCAAACCACTTGCAGAGCTGGGAATTGAACAAAGGTTTTACAAGCCTCAGACCAGTGCTATATACATTTGGCCACCTCCACGTAGCGCTACTAACTTCTGATGATTCAGGATTACCATTTTATTGAGTAGTACTTTCCCCAAAAGAGGCTTTGAGTATGACCACAGAGAACTACTGAAGTCCGTGCCATATTACCAGTTGTAGAATAAAATCCTGGCCCCACTGAAGTCAATGGCGAAACACACATTAACTTCAGTAGGGTCAAGATTTCCCACATGATATCTATTTTAAATAACACTGAGAACAACACTAGGGGAAGAAGATTGCAAGTTACAGCTGCCTGTTTCTAAAGCAGTGGCAATTGCTTTAGTATTTCTGCACTCTCCTCAGACTACAATTAGTGTTTTATAAAATTATGCAGTAAAACAAGAAAAGGAAAGACAATGAGTGTAGCAGCTACAACAGCAGCCAGATTTACACTGAGTGCACTGTATATTAAAGTAAGTTACAACTCTGAACCCACCATGGCATTATGACCAGAAATGACATGACTGGATTTAATTTTAGTCAACATATTCTTTCCAGAGTGTTTTTTTCCACTTTATTTTGTTTTGGTCTGTCATTTGTACAATTATGTTAATTCTGACACAGCAATTTAATGAAGGATCCATCTGTCCGATCTAGGGAGGATAGATGGGATTTATGTTGTGGTTATGTGGATTCATTCCTTTAGCCTTAAAATCCCACCTGACAAGAAGATGATTGCCTACTGTGACAGACTGTACTCCTGTATTCACACTTTGCACACCATTGTAATAATCTCTGTACAAAGTATGCCTTGTGAGGTATCATTTGAAAACTCATAATATGCTGGTCATTATTGTCCTGGTAAAAGATGTGTGGCAACATTGGATGTAAAGTAATAAGATTAGACTGTAAGGTGTTACTAATATATGTTCCTAGTCTAAGGAACTGCCACACCAGTTCCTCAGAGACAAAGGGCAAGCTGACACCTCAGGCAGGTGTAAGCAAGGTCAATAGGTCATTACCTACTAAGTGGATATTCACTGGCAGGAAAGAAACAGCATGTTGTTCCTGTCCACACAGATTTCCCGTCACTATGCTCCCAGTTGAAAATGCTTCTCAAAGGGAGGATAGGACTATAAAAAGAAAGGACAGACACCTCAACGGACCCCTCTTCTCCTTGCTCTCTTTGTCCATTGATTCACTGCACCAGAAGGAAGAAAGGAAGCAGACGTTAGACAGAAGAAAGTATCCTGGCCTCAGGAGTTTGGCCAGTAAGAGTACTGAGAATATGTGGTGAGAAAAACTTTGCTTTCAATTTAACATAGTTTGGTAAGTTAGGCGTTAGTTGCATTTTATCTTTATTTTTCTTGTAACCATTTCTGACTTTTATACTTCATTGCTTATATTCACTTAAATTCTCTCTCTCTCTCTCTCTCTCTCTGTAGTTCATAAACTTGTTTTATCTAAACCAGTGTGTTGGAACTCAAGTGTTTAGGGAACTCCATTTGGAGATGTGTGCATATCATTTCTATTAATACAATGACAGACTTTATATAAGCTTGTAACGACCTGGAGAGGGCTGGACAGATCATTTGAGACATACATTTCTGGGGAAAAAGCTGGGACCGGGAGTGTGCAGTATAATTCAGGCTGGCAAGAGCCTAGGTGTGACTGGCAGGCTGTAGGTCTACACCATGGATTGGCAATCTTTGGCACGCGGCCCGTCAGCATCCACAGGTTCGGCTGATCGGATCGCCCACTGGCTGTGGTTCGCTGTTCCCGGCCAATGGGGGTTGTGGGAAGCGGCATGGGCCGAGGGATGTACTGGCCGCCACTTCCCGCAGCCCCCATTGGCCTGGAACGGTGAACCACGGCCAGTGGGAGCCACGATCTGATGAACCTGCGGACGCTGCAGGTAAACAAACCATCCTGGCTCACCAGCGGATTTCCCTGATGGGTTCGCATGCCAAAGGTTGCTGATCCCTGGTCTACACAGACCAAGCAGGGAGTGACTCACATGGCTGGAGGCTGTTTGTGACCAGTCCTGTTTAGAGGCAACAGCAGCAAAGCAGTGTAAAGGGCACTCCACATTAGTGGGAAGGTATGGCACAGCTACTTCCTAGTCTAGATTGTACTCTTGGTATGTCACACCTGCCCAACAGGCTGAATTCCTGTTGGAAAAAATGTGTACCACACCTTCTTCCTTCAGGACATGAGAAATGCTATGGCTTCCAGCTGCTATACTTTTAAAAGGCCAGAACAATTATTGAGAGTGATGCTTTAACGGTCTTTCTTCAGAGAACCTTGTGTTTTAAATTATTTCGATGAAGTGTGATATTGTGATCCCTAGCACGATTATATTGTTATGGTTTAGCACATTCTGTAACCTAGTGAGAGCAGGAATGTGATTCTTTAAAGGAAACAATAACATTCTTTAAACACACCTTGTAAAAAAGTGGGTTTTTCACTCCCCCCCAGCCGCCCTAGTTTTTCAAATAGGAGTACATGTTAGTGAAGGGAAAGTTAAGATTGAATCTGAACCTTGAAAGCTAATTACTTAGTACAGTCACTTGTGCAAAGCAAATGTTTTTACATTACCATCAGATGGAGTATTTCAGATCTGGCAGTCTACATATACTCTAAGACACAAATGGAGAGTTAGGCACCTAACTCCTATTGACTTTCAATGGATGTGTAAAGAGACACACCTCTTGAGTGCCTCCTTGCAGCTGAATGCTTCTCTCACCCTTGATTCCCCTGGCAGGCTGCTGACTGACCCCACCCTCACCCGCCCTGCACTCCAACCCCTATGGTTGTGTCATCTCCAAGGAAAGCCACTAACTGCAGAAATTCTCTAGCAATTATGTCAGGGAGGGAAGTGGGGAAAAATTCTGTATCATCTTGAAAATCCTGCTTTTATATTAATCAGAATAGGAAGACATGTTTTGCTGAATGAACTTTTAGCTGATTCCCATATGAATATCTCACACCATTCTTATAAGACGGCAGTAATAAAAAGCGAGTGATTCCATCCCACAGGCTTTTTAAAAATGTTTATTTATTTTGTGTGCATGCACGCATGGAAGCATGGTTAAGCTTTGCAGTTTTCAGTCTCAGAAAAATCTTTATTTATAAAGCCAAATATTAGCTTATAATCAGCTGCTGTCTGGAAAAAAATGCATTCACACACTCAGAAGGCAAAGGCAAAGAAATGATGAACAATGGAAAAATGGATTTTTATAGTCTTCAAGGGTTGCGAGTTAAAAAAATAGTTGGTTTTGTCTATAACTATAGGTCCATAAAGTGCCTTGTATTGGCGCACATAGGTGGTGTTGGAGGGTTAGGTGAGACTCAGTTAAAGAACTTATAGCCCCCTGCCTATCTTGTGCAATAGATAATCACAATAGCAGCTCCAGGGGCAAGGAGTGCTCAGTTCTTGCTCACTCTTGAAATGTGTCAGGAGGATTGTGGAGATGAGATGTGGCCTTTGGTCCCCTGTTGCATTATGCAGCCTGAGAAAGGTTGTGTGTGTGTGTCTCAGTGATGTGGAAAACACTCATTGTGGTTCATAATTTTGCATTACACATTCATTACTAATTTCTTGGCTTTTATGAGAAGAACATTTTTTGGGGGGAGGAAGGGAGGGAAGAAAATGTCAGCCATCTGGACGGTTTTGCACAAGCTTTGGAAAAAACACAAGATTTGGGGAGAAAGGACTTATCAGATTCAAAATGGATATTCAATCATTTTAAAGCTTGCCCATTACTATTACCAAAGAATGCATTAGAAATTTTTTGCTTCTGTTGATTACAGTGGGATATCAGACTCATGTCATTCTAATGCCAGAGGCAACAGATAAATGTGCTGCCAGCCTGCTCTGAGAAATAGAGGTGTTAGTTAAACAAACCAAACACACAGAATTAACCCTCTTCTAGTTGTTTAATTTGGTATGCAAGGTGAAGAGGGAGAACTACAAGAAAAAGGCTGCTGTCATTGGAATTTGACAACTGCATGTCAAAAAGTCCATGCAAATTCAAAACTGCAAGACCTGGAGATGTATTTAGAAAGTAATATTCTTTAAGCCACATTGAATATCAGCTATGTTCCACTGGGAAAGGCAGTCTTTGGAAGGCCTTCTTTGCAACTGCAGAAAGCCACAGGTGCAAGCAGATTAGAAAATGCTGCCTCTGGAGAGGAATAAACATCATATTACACAGGATGTCATTAGCAATTCAGAGGCTAGCATAAAATGCCTAATTTATTCAGAAAGTGACATTTTATTTACTGTAGCTATGAAATTTGGGTATTTACCAGTGACATGTCAATACAAAAATTCGTTGCCAAGAACAGGTGTAAGCAGCTCCCATTGCGGTCTTCTTTCAACTGTCCACTTTTCTTGTTCACATAGGATTTCACAAATTAAACTGGGATGGATTTGAGAATCTGAGAAAAGACAAGTCCTTTGTAATTCATCCCTCATATTATATTTCCAATTCCCGCCCCTCCCGCTCCTCTCTCATAAATCATGCTATTAGCAGCAGGAGCTTTTCGCACAAGATAGTATATTAGACTATTCGTCCATCAAACTCTATCCTTTTTTAGACAGTTGGCAATGCACGATGTAGACTAGCTTCTGGAGCAATCCCATACATGGAGAAAACACTCCTTCCTGACCTCTGTATTAATTAACTTACAGCCATCCTGAAGTATAATATTTGATTATCTCTGTATGTACAACATTTTTTAAATTACGCTACCGAATAGAGCTGGTAGACAGGAAAAATCCAGCATCTAGCAGTCTCTATACCAAACTCTCAGCACCCATCTGGGGCTTGTTGTTCTTAACTTCTCTCAACCCAGAAGCCTGGTCTTCTCCCCTTAGTCTTGGAGAGAGATAGGGAAATCCAGACCCACGCTCTACTCTGGGTTCCAGCCGAGGGACACTGTTTTGGGCTACTAAAGATTTTTTCCTTCAAACCTATGCCTTTTCCCTGGGCTGCTCCTACCTTTCCCTGCGTGTAAGGGTCTGCCCCAGATCTGTGAACTCTGCTATTCCCAATGTGGATTTGTGGCTCCTCACAGCTTCTTCCCTGCAGGATACTAAAGAGCTTCTGCAAAGTCACTCTCAGTCTCTCCAGTGCTAGTTGGGCTGTATTTTAAACAGTCCTTCTGGTCTCCTCCTGCCCTCCTCCTGGCAGGGCTGGCTCTAGGTTTTTGTAGCTTCAAGCAAAAAAATTGCTGCTCCAAGAGCGCAACTGCCCAAGCAAAAAAAGAAAAAGAATGGCCAGAATGCTGCCCCTGGAATTGTGCCGCCCCAAGCACATGCTTGCTTTGCTGGTGCCTAGATCTGGTCCTGCCTCCTGGAGCCAGGGTTATGGTTTAGGCAGTCCCTCAGTCTCTCCTCTCCAGGCAGGAGTCTCCCAGCTCTCCTCTGTTGAGCTAGACTTGTAACTTGAGACAATTATAGGACCTCGGTTCACTGCTCCTTTAACTGGCTCCTTTTCTCCAATTAGTCCCCAGGTTCAAAGGTTTTAGCAAACTAGCCCCCTCTTACTGGTGTCTCCATCCTGGCAGCTAGTGGAAAGAGGTCTGTCCACCTCCCAGGTTGGACCACTCCGAACTGGACTTCTCCCTTTCAAGGCTCCTCCTCCAAGATTGGCATGCTTGCAGGTATGGCAGGGTGAGGCTGATTGAGGTCTAAGCTGCTCTTTAAATACTTTTTATTTATTTATTTGGTGAAGGATTTTGTATTCCCCATCATGTTGCTAGCAAAACTATTTACTGTCAATTTTGCTGAAATTTTGTTTGGGGGATGAGGGAGAAGGGGGGAAAAATTCCCATGGCAAAAATGTTCCTTTTTACATAAGAACAATCACACAAGGTCAAACCAATGGTCTATCTAGCCCAGTATCCTGTCTTCTGAGAGTGGCCAATAGCAGGTACTTCAGAGGGAATGAACAGAACAGATAATCATCAAGTGGTCCATCCCCTGTTGTCCACTCCCTGCTTCTGGCAGTCAGAGGGTAGGAACTCCAGACCATGGGGTTTCATCCTTGACCATCTTGACTATCCTCCATTAACTTATCTAATTCTTTTTGAATCCTGTTTAGTTTTGGCCTTCACAGCATTCCATGGCAATAAGATCCACAGGTTGACTGTGAGTTGTGTGAAGAAGTACTTCGTTTTGTTTGTTTTATATCTGCTGCCTATTAATTTATTTGGGTGATCCCTGGTTTTGTGTTATGTGAAGGAGTAAATAACATTTCCTTATTCAATTTCTCCATGTCATTCATGATTTTATAGATCTTTATCATATCCCTACACCATCCTCTCTTTTCCAAGCTGAAAAGTCCGAGTCTTTTAAAATCTCCTCATTTGGAAGCTCCCTTAGTCATTTTTGTTGCCCTTCTCTGTACCTTTTCCAGTTCTAATATCTTTTTTGAGATGGGGTGACCAGAACTGCAGGCAGTATTCAAGGTGTGGGTGCACTACGGATTTACATAGCAGCATTATGATATCTTTTGTCTTATTATCTTATTATCTATCCCAGGGATCGGCAACCTTTGGCACCTTGGCGGGCCGGGCCAGTTTGTTTATCTGCCGCATCCGCAGGTTCGGCCATTCGAGGCTCCCCCTGGCCGCGGTTCGCTGCTCAAGGCCAATGGGGGTGGCGGGAACCCGTGGCCAGCCGCAGCCAGCACATCCTTTGGCCTGTGCTGCTTCCCGCAGCCCCATTGGCCTGGAGCGGCGAACCGTGGCCAGGGGGGCCATGATCAGCTAAACCTGTGGACACGGCAGGTAAACAAAGTGGTCCGGCCCGCCAGGGTGCTTACCCTGGTGAGCTGCGTGCCAAAGGTTGCCGATTCCTGGGATAGATAATAAGACAAAAGACAAAAGATATCATAATGCTGCTATGTAAATCCGAGTGCAAAGTGGCCCAGCCCGCCAGGGTGATTACCTGGTTGCCAGTCCCTGAGCTATACCTTTCCTAATGGTTCCTTTTGACATTTTTGGAATGAAAAGTTTTGAATTTTCCCTTCAAAATGACATTGGATTTTGATTTTTAAAATTTCATATTATAAACACAACAGTGAAATCAAAATGAGAGATTTCACTTTTGAAATATTTTGACTGAGATGAAACAAATGTGGGGAAGAATTTTCTGAGAATTTTGAAAATTTCACTGTGTGTTCCAAATTGGAACAGAAACAAATTTTAAAATCGCAGAATTCTTTGTGAAATTGAATTAATGTACTCATCACAAACACATTTGTATATGTATTTTTTCTCTTTAGAGGAGAAAACAAACCTTATTGTTCCTCTGAATGGTCCAGGAAATGGATGGACATCACAGAGTACATGGTTTTAGGAAAATGTGGGACACAGGGTTGTTGAGATCATCTTGCCAGGTGTAACCAAGGCCGGAAGAGGTCAGACTGTGGCTGTGGTGTAACTAGAGGTTACTGGAGTCAGAGCTGCTGGTGCAGGGCAACTTATCACACAGACAGTCAGTGCAAGCTTATCTGCTGGCTGAGTGTGTCCAGACAAGAGAACTATAAAAGCAGAGCATTTTAAGGCACTCAGGGTTACAGGGCAAATGATGTCACTATCCCTCACTGGTCTGGACTGAGCCCCAGAATGCGACAGTGGGTGCTTTACTGGTTGAAAGACTAGTCAGAATAGTAATCAATGGTTCACTGTCAAACTGGGAGGATGTATCTAATGGGGTCTTGCATTGTTTAGTTCAGGATCTGGTACTAGTCAATATTATAATTAATGACTGAAATAATGGAGTGGAGAGTATGCTTATGAAATTTGTGGATGGCAGACAACTGAGAAGTGTTGCAAGTGATTTGGAGGTCAGCATGAGAATTCAAACGGACCTTGACAAATTAGAGAATTGTTCTGAATTCAATAAAGACAATGCAAAGTACTTCACTTAGGAAGGAACAATCAAATGCACAACTACAAAATGGTGAATAACTGGCTAGGTGGCAGTACTGCTGAAAAGGATCTCGGAGTTATAGTGGATCACAAATTAAATACGAATCAACAATGGAATGCATTTGCAAAAACAATTAATATCATTGTGGGGTGTATTAAGAGGAATATTTTATGTAAGACACAGAAGGTAATTGTCCCATTCTGCTTGGCACTGGTGAGGCCTCCGCTGGAGTCCAGTGTCCAATTCTTGGTACCACAATTTAGGAAAGATGGGGAGAGACTGGAAAGAGTCCAGAGGACAGCAATACAAATGATCAAAGGCTTAGAAACACTGACTTATGAGAAAAGGTTAAAAAAACTAGGTATGTTTAGTCTTGAGAAAAGAAGTGGGGAACCTAATAAGTGTCATCAACTACTTTAAGAGTTGTTATAAAGAGGACTGTGATCAACTGTTGTTCTGCCATCAGTGGACTGGAGAAGTAGTAATGGGCTTAATATGCAAAAAGGGAGATTTAGGCTAGATATTGGGGGTGGGGGGAGGAATTTTCTAACTGTAGGGGTAGTTAAACTCTGGAATAGGCTTCCAGGGGAGGTTTTTAAAAACAGGTTGGATAAACAACTGTCAGGGATAGTCTAGGTTTACTTGGTCCTGCCACAGCACAGAGGGCTGGACTTAGTGACTTCTTGAGGTCCTTTCCAGCCCAACATTTCTGTGTTTCTATATAATTATCTATTTGGACATTCTATATATGTTTTAGAAAAAACAACCAAAGAAAACTGAATAGTCATGAAGCTAGGAGGCATAGCTCAAACTTGGCATGTTGCACTGGGTAAGTTACCTGGCACTTGTCCGAGCCAACCAACTCATTTTCCAGAAGCTCAGATTTCACTTTTGTTTAAAACAAGAATTTTTTAGCTGTTGTGATTAAGGGCGGGAGAAATAGTGAAACATGTTAATGACTCAATGAAGCCTGCCTGCTTGATTTGTTCGTGGAGATTGACTTATGAGTGGAATACCACCCTTTTTATTTATTTCCATTTTGAGCCCTGGTTAGAAGTAAAAGACTATGACTCATTATTATTTGTATTATATAGTGCAGGGGGGGTAGGCAACCTATGGCACGCGTGCCAAAGGCGGCACGCGAGCTGATTTTCAGTGGCACTCACACTGCCTGGATCCTGGCCACTAGTCCGGGGGGCTCTGCATTTTAATTTAATTTTAAATGAAGCTTCTTAAACATTTTAAAAACCTTATTTACTTTATATACAACAATAGTTTACTTATATAGTAGAGACTTATAGAAAAAGAACTAAAATATTAAAATATATTACTGGCATGCAAAACCTTAAATTAGAGTGAATAAATGAAGACTCGGCACACCACTTCTGAAAGGTTGCCGACCCCTGATGTAGTGCCTTGCCTTGAAGCCCCCAAACACTGTCCACACATAGTTTTAATTTCCTGCTGACGCATAAAAATTGACCCAGTTGTCTGTCGTCATATATTTAGACTGTTCCATCTATTTACTAACAATCTGCCTGCTCTACATAGTGCTCAGAGAGCAGAACTTTTGTCATGTTCACTCTCTTGTTGACTCTCATGAAAGGAGCCAAGAACACTTAAAACCAGCGTGATAGGCACATCAGCAAACATGAGGAGCTGGGATTCATGCTTTAAAATTCCTTGTTTTGGGGTGGTAATGTTTAAAACAATAAATTCAGTTGAATGGTGCATGTGTTAGAGTCAAATTTTCTGCTTGTTTATTTTGAGAGTGCTCTTTAATGAACATTATCTTTTCGGTGCAGAATCAGACAAAGAATATGATTATAACTATGTATGTTGGTTCTCATGCTTAAGTGAACTATGCAATGCAAGATGACAATGGTTATAAGAAAATATCCCTAGCATTTATTTAAAAACACCAACAAATCTGTGAGTGGAATATTTATTTTACAGATATACTGTGAGGAAACAGCAATGTGAGGAATTTTTAAAAAATGACAAAATTAACTAGTTCTGCTGTTACAAGTAGCTGATTAATCATATGCTTGAAAGGAAAATGCTGTGTGGCTTAAAAGCATGCTTGCCAGTAGAGTTCACCTTTTGCAGAATACCTGCTGGATCCAGGCATTGATTGTTAGGTGTGTTTGGCAAGATCTAAAATTTAACACAGGGTTGTGGTTGTCATGCAAAAATTGTTAATGCCATTATAAACCCCATTTTTCAGAAGTACAAATTTAAAAGTTCTCAAAATTTCCAGTCAACACTGTTTTTGATGCAATGTGCAGGCGCTGGGATCCCAGATTTTCTTCCTAGGCATTTGATGCTAATAATTTTCTACTTCTAGAGCAGCAGTCGGCAACTTTCGGCACGCGGCTCACCAGGATAAGCACCCGAGCGGGCTGGGCCAGTTTATTTACCTGCTGATGCAGCAGGTTTGGCTGATCGCAGCCCCCACTCACTGCGGTTCGCCGTCCCGGGCCAATGGGGGTGGTGGGAAGCGGCGCGGGCCGAGGGATGTGCTGGCCGCGGTTTCCCGCCGCCCCCATTGGCCTGGGATGGCGAACCGCGGCCAGTGGGGCCCACGATTGGCCGAACCTGCCGCGTCAGCAGGTAAATAAACTGGCCCGGCCTGCTAGGGCGAGCCAGTTTACCCTGGCGAGCCGCGTGCCGAACGTTGCCGACCCCTGTTCTAGAGACAGGCACCTCAGTGTCATTCATGACCTTGAAATTCTAATTCCCACTGACTTTTAGCTAACAGGGAGTATGTAAACAATTTCAAGTAGAATTAAAACTGTATCGCCAAAATCAGAATGATGGGAGACAGAGAGGAAGAAAAAAATAGGGAGTACAGATGTATAACCAGATCTCTATTAAGTCTCCTAGAGAATTAAATTTACCTGGGAATTTCTTACTTTAAGACACTGGGCCAAATACACTGCTGGTCTAAATGAGCACAGCTCCATTGACCTCACCATTTACACCAGCAGAGGATTCAGCCCACTGTGTGCATGGAGAAAATAATATTGAAACACTTGAGCTTCAAGGGCAATGATGTCACTTGGAGTGAACAACAACAATAATTATGTAAAGAGTGGCTTACCATTCAAATACATACAAAGCATGAAGCAGTTCTCGTCCAGATTTACTCACTCACTTTCTATCCCTCTAGAATAATCCACTGTGAAGAAGTTCAGAATCAATACTAACAAAACTGGTGTCTTTGTGGTATCAGTTTCAGTTCTTCAGTTCAGTTCTATTATATCTTAGTGTTCCTGGACACAAAATCTAACATGATTAGACAGATGCTTGAGAAATTGTTTTATTTATTTACTTACTGCTATTAGTGTTGTGAAGGTGACAAAACTGGAACAGTATCCAGCAGAGCTGTGCAGTAAGCAATCTTACTATGGTTTTATGCTACCAATGCCATTTATTATTGGTTGAGAGTATATAAATCAGCCAAGACTGTTTAACAAAATATTTTAAGTCGAAGTAAAACTGAGATTTCTCTAGGGCTTTCACTCCAATAAATGCTGCTTGAAACTAGTAATGACATGGAAGTTTTCTATATTGTGATACAGAGCTTTGCATCTTTGCATTAATAAAAATTTGTCAAGTAGTATGTCAAAATCAGAACTTAACCAGTATCCTTATTTTCCCAATTATGATAATGTAAAAAAAGGCAACTATCAGTGTTAAAAGAAATTGCTTTCAACATTTAAACAAACAAAAAACCTCTGATCAATTGCATACTTTTATGTTGTTGGAGTTTCTTGTTTTATATTTTATCGTATTCAAAATAATGTGATTCACTTCTAGAATGTTTTGTATTTCTGCAGTAAAGATGACTTAAACGCATAATGTATCTATCTGAATAGCAGGAACAGATGGAAAACTGACATTGATTTTTCAAAAGAAAATCATAGAAAGCTTGTAATTTAATTAGCATAAGAAAGGGTTATGGGGAATAACTGGGATATCAGAATGATTTTTAAAATCATTGCAATAGAAACAAGCAGCTTGTTTAATCTAGTTTGATAGGAAAATAATTTACTTAATAATGTTTTTAATAGGGCCCATTCCTCAGCTTACATGCCAAATTCAAGTAAAAGGGCTTTTGCTTGTGGTGATAACTGGTGCACTGGAAGGACAATGCCTTCACCTTCCACATGTAAAAAGCAAACTCCCGAGTTGCTCAACAACCTGATTAATGCTGAGCAAAGTGAAGACACAATTCTAATGATCAATAGGGCAGTGGAGCTACACTATGTATGAAAGCAGTGGATAAGACTCAGGCCTATCCACATTTCCTACTCCTGCAATGAACTGCGGAGATCTACAACAGATCTCATCCATGGCAGACTCTCCCCTGCTGTGTGCACACACACAAGTTGCTGCAGACATGCTGATTTTAAGATGCTTGTGCCCCTTGGGTGTGAGCACATAGGCCCTTATCCCACATTTATGCACATGCTTAACTCCACTCATTACAAAAAAAATCCCATTGACTTCCATTGCATGAATAAAGGTCAGCACGCGTATGTTTGTAGGATCAGGGCCATGGGTAATAATAGGGTTACCATCCGTCCGTATTTCCCCGGACATGTCCGGCTTTTGCGTCTCTAAATAGCCGTCCAGGAGGAATTGGTAACAAGGTTAAAATGTCCGAGGAGATTTTCTCCCTCGCCTCCCTCCCTCCCTTCCATGCAGAGTGTGGCTGCTGATTGGGCGGCTAGGCCGATTGACCCACTCCCATTGGCCTCCAGCAGCCAGAGCCCTCCCCTGCTCCCCCCTCCCTCTCTCTGTAGTCCTGTGTAACACACAAACCCGCAGTGTGTTTTGCAAACACGTGGAGCCAGAATGGTAAGAGGAGTGGGGGGGGGGGGCAGTCAGGGAGCGGGGGAGTGTTGGATGGGTCCCCAGCCTCCACCTGCCATCCCCCCTCTGCGCATCCCCCCCTCCGTGGGTCCCCCCTCCCTGTCTGCCTCTCCCTTGTCTGCGTACTGCCAGAGCCAGCAGCAACTGCTGTCTGCTGCCCCCGGGTCCTAGTGCCCCCATCCACTAATGGGAAGACAGGCTGCCCTTACCCTGCCCTTCCACCCTAGCCCTGAGCCTCTCCAACACCCCAAACCCCCCAGCCCCAGCCCTCATCCCCACACACCCTAATCCTCTGCTCCATCCCTGAGCCCCCTTCTGCATCATGAACCCCTCATCCCCAGACCCACAGCCCTCACCCCTGCATCCCCTCCTATCCCCAAACTCTCTCCCAATCCCCCTCCCCCTTCCCACACACCCCCTCCTGCCCTCAAACTTCCTCCCAAAGCCTGCACCCCCTCCCTTTGCACCGCCTGTCACCCCCAAACTCCATCCCAGAGCCTGCACCCCTCACCCCCTCCTGCACACCCACCCCCTGCCCCAGCCCGGAGCCTGCACCCAGCACCCAAACTCTATCCCAGAACCTGCACCCCTCCTGCACCCTAATCCCCAGCCCAGGACCTGCACCCCAGACCTCCTCCCCCCACCCAGCCCCCCTCCCAGAGCCTTAGGCAGGTGGGGTGGGGGGTTCTGGGCACCACCAAAATTTCTACAACCCTGCCACCCATGCGAGTGGATAAGGGTCAGGGCAGTCAGGGGACAGGTAGGGTCCTGGGGGGTCAGTTAGGGTAGGGGGTTCTCAGCAGGGGGCAGTCAGGGGACAAGAAGCAGGGGGGGGTTGGGGTTCTGAGGGGAGCAGTCGGGGGTGGGAAGTGGGAGGGAGTGGATGGGGCGGGGCTCCCCCCCCCCAGTGCCTTAGCATATGCAGCTAACCAGGAGTAACCTTAGATCTTAAGGTATTACAGGATAGAATGCTATAATGACTAAACTGCTGACAGATAACCAGAAGATGCTAGTTTATACCTGCCTGGGATATTTTAAGTTAGGAACATCAGCAGATGCCCAACCACAAGAATGCCATGGTAACTAAGGGATGTATATGCTAATAAGCTTGAGACAAAGGGTTTAGTAATCTGTGGGAGAAGGGTGCCCCAATATTAGTGGGGTGTGGAAGTTCAAATAAGGGAAAGTGGCTAAAACCCTTACTGAATATGCATTAGGCATAATCGAGTCAGTATAGAAAATTATAAAAGCTGTATCCTGGCCGGAGTGCTTTGGGAGATGCCAGGATGATGACCGCTGGTGGTGATGATGATAACTAGCACTTCAGGGTTTTTTTTTGCAAGGGACAGTGTGAGGTTATGGATGCTCATTCTGCGTTACCACTATATACCTTGCTGGGTTCGAGTGTTTGTAACTTTGCTGACTGTGTTAATAAAACTATTACAAATACATAAGGTTTTTCCTAAGTGTGAGTGTTGCAACTGTGCACATTGGGGTTCCCAACTGAACAGTAATTTTAATGATACTGGGCCTGATCTTGGTAAAAGAACCTAACAAACTTCACAGTGTTAATTGGGAATTGTTAAGTCATCAGTCTAATTAATATACTGTCAATAAATCAGGCAACATCCCCCACTGAAAAACACAGATGTGGGTCTATCAAAATGTTTGTTTTGCCAAAAATCTATATATAAATGAGTCACTGCAGAACAATTTCTCTCCCCTCCCCAACAATTTTCCCCACCAAATTGAAAAACTGATTATTCACACAACTCTAACCTCTAGCTTCTAGCTGGATAAACAGCCAAATAACTGATCCATATCAAATGAGTAGCATAGACATTTGTAACTAGCCACATAAAAGTCACTGAAGATCCTTAGAGAACTGCCAAACCAGCTCCAATTCATCAACCTTTATCATCCAAACAGAACCATATTTGATTCATCTCGGATGTTACTAAGCCAACTCTGATTAATTCAAAAACAGCTGGTGCTTCCATGCTTTTCCATTTCCTTTCAATGATCATATGTCCTGGTGGGAGAAATGAGTTAGCCATTTTTCTAGAGTGATTAAAATCACTCCCTCCCTCTCTCTCTCTCTCTGATGAATACTCAAATAATATTTTGGGGTAGAAAATGGCATCACTTGCATCACTGCTTGTAAACTTCTTTACTGGAGATCTTGAACTGAGTAACTTTCCAGAATTGGTGCAACTATGCTGTGTGGTTTTGGCCAAAATCCATTTGTTGACTCTGACTTTGTGCTGGGAAGGATTTCCACCATTCATCCTCCAGCCTCCTGCTAGTGGCTTAGGCATGTGGCGTGGTCTGACTAGGAAAAGGAGCCAAATTTTGCTCTTCTCTTTGGAGCAGGGACCATTATTTTTCCGTGTTTGTACTGCACCTAGCAGAATGGAGTCCTTGTCCATGCCTAGGCATAATCAAACAATCTCCCAAGCTGCTTTTTATCCATTGTGTCCAAGGACTTTACCAGGCTCATTTTCTCCTTTCCTTGTTCTATTTCCCTTAACCCAAAATAAACAAGTGAAAATAGATTGTAACTTTGTACTTTGCTCCCTTACTTCTGAATCCATTAGGATCTGTTATTGCAAGTGTTTGGAGTGTGAGTCTCCATTTGCTGATGTTGGGGTACAATGCCTGTCAAGACTACGCAACTATAACCAGGGCCGGCTTTAGGAAGGGCGGTCCGGGTTTTCAGCGGCATGGCAGCCACAGGTCCTTCGCTCGCTCCGGGTCTTCCGCGGCACTGAAGGACCCGCCGCCAAAATGCCGCCGAAGACCCGGAGCGAGTGAAGGACCCACCGCCAACGTGCCCCCGAAGACCCGGACCGCCGCCAGGTGAGTAAAAAAATTAAAAAGGCGCCTAAATTAGGCGCTCTTCTTTAGGGCGCAGGGCCCTCTTAGGCACGGGACCCAATTCGGGGGAATCTGCCTAAAGCCGGCCCTGACTGTAACTTTTTGGGGATCATCCAGACCACTAAGGAGGTCTGTCACCACCTACCGTGTAACTTTTGGGATCTTAATGCTATGCTGCTATGGTTCAGTGCTCTTACACCAGTACCCAGGCTACAAGCATTAGGTCCCACACTGGCTTCCACCAACCTAAGTACTTCTTGCAGGGTGACGTCAGCAATCCCTTCTGGTTCCAAGTCCCCCAAATCCATCTCCTGGAGTTCTTAACTATCAGACACTCAGACTGTTCTCCTCTGGCTTACCACCCCCAAAGGCATGAAATCTGCCCTTGATTATCAGTTCACTTTGATGCACACACTCCACACAGTTTTCACAACACAGAGCTGCTTGAGATAAAAATAAATACAGTTTATTCAATAGAAAAATCATAGATTCAAAGATGAAATGGTAAGGAAAAGCAAACATACAAATTACACAGTAAATAAACATGAAAACCCAATCTCAGGCTTTACACTTCTATATTAGCTAAATTCCCTGTTCTAATACAACTTACTTATTGCCTTTGAACAGTTTCCCAGCATGCCCTCTGTTTTACAGGGGATGCAATCCTTCATGGACAGTACCCCCACCATTGTTTCTTCTTGGACAATGCAAGCCGCTTGGAGCTAGTTTCCTGTAAACACCTGGCTTGGGATGCACCCTCCCTGCCTGATTGCATCAGCACCTTGCTGTGAGACAATGCTATAGTTGCACTATAGTTACAATTACAGTTTTCCACACACGCTCATGCATGCATTCGTAACCACAATCTGTATACCTAATAACTATTGGGCTCAGGACATTATAAGCTTTTGTAAGAGACCTTACTTGACATTTTTATACACAGTAACACCGTAAAGCCAGTTGATTAATTTGCTTATTATGGGGGGTTTGGCCCCAACCCTCACCCTTGGTCTCTCCTTGAGGTGTCTGGACCTTGATTGTTACATTAGGACTACTAGGTCCTACAGTAATACAAAAAAAATCCCTTCACACCTATTTGAGGGTCGTAGCCTTTCATGCTTCCCTACATCAAAAATATGCCCCCCAACCAAGTTCTGCCCTCTCTTGTCACCGTGTAGACTTACCCCAAGAGCATCCCCCTCGCCCCTCCATGCAGGATGCAGCACTGCAGGGATTTTTCTGCATTACCACCACCTGCTGTCTGTTACTCTGGTATTAGAGCTGTAAGCAGCTTCCATGGCCAGGCCCTCTGGCCAAGTCCCCTTTCAGTTCAGCCCCCTTCTGGGATAAACAGGAATAGTACTAACAGAAAACTCAGCCCCTATTTGGGATTTATCTGTCTTTGCTTCTATGTCCTCAGGCTTGTACTTTCCTGGTTTCTGGGGGATGTAGGGGAACACAGGCCCACCCTCTCCTCTGGTTTCAGCCCAAGGACCTTGTCTTAGGTGGCTAAGCACAGCTTCTTACAATCTCTTGCCACTTCACCAGACTGTTCCTATTTTTTCTCTGTTTGTCAACATCTCTGCGGGCTACAGAATCCATTACTCCCACTCTGGAGTTCTGTCTCCTTGTCAGGCTTCTTCCCAGCAGGTTACTGAAGAGCTTCCTCAGTGCTACTCTCAGCATCTCTGTGTGCAGTTGGGTTGAATTTCAGGAAGCCAGTCTCTGTCTCTCCCCACCCCAGTTGTCTGCCTCCCTTAGGATTGGAGTCCCCGCAGCCCTCTGGAGTTGATGTTACCTGCACAATCTGTTATACTTCAAGCAGTTCTGGTTTACCTCCTTAAGACAGGAGTTCCCCTCCCATAGGTCTCCTGCTTGGAGCTGGGATTGTAATTTAGGCCAACTCTATTACCTTAGACAGCTTTTCCTTCCCCCTTTCCCACGCTTAGTCCTCATGCTTAGAGGATTAAGCAGAAATCCTTCACCAGTTGGATTCTGCTCTGCTGTGATGGAGAAGGAAGCATATATGCTGGGACCATTGCCTTTCTATCATAGAATCATAGGACTGGAAGGGATATCAAGAGGTCTTCTAGTTCAGTCCCCTGCACTCAAGGCTAAGTATTATCTAGACCAGGGGCTGGCAACATTCGGCACGCGGCTCGCCAGGGTAAGCACCCTTGCGAGCCGGGCCAGTTTATTTACCTGCTGACGCGGCAGGTTCGGCCGATCGCGGCCCCCACTGGCCGTGGTTCGCCATCCTGGGCCAATGGGGGCGGCGGGAAGCCGCGGCCAGCACATCCCTCGCCCGCGCCGCTTCCTGACGCCCCCATTGGCCCGGGACGGCGAACCGCGGCCAGTGGGGGCCGCGATCGGCCGAACCTGCCGCGCCAGCAGGTAAATAAACTGGCCCAGCCCGCTAGGGTGCTTACCCTGGCGAGCCGCGTGCCAAACATTGCCGACCCCTGATCTAGACCATCCCTGACAGGTGTTTATCTAACCTGTGCTTGAAAATCTCAATGATGGAGATTCCATAACCTCTGTAGGCAATTTATTCCAGTGCTTAACCACCCTGACAATTAGGAAGTTTAGATCATGTTTTCTAGACCTTTAATCATTTTTGTTGCTCTTTTCTGGACTTTCTACAATTTGTCCACATCTTTCTCAAAATGTGGCACCCAGAACTGGACACAATATTCCAGTTGAGGTCTAATCAGTGCGGAGTAGAGCAGAAGAATTACTTCACTTACAACACTCCTGGTTGTACAACTTGGTATCATCCACAAACTTTTTAAGTGTACTCTCTATGCCATTATCTAAATAACTGATGAATAGATTGAACAGAATCAGATCCAGAACTGATCCCTGCGTGACCGCACTTGATTGATTGTGAACCACTGATAACTATTCTCTGGGTAGTTATGCACCTACCTTATAGCAGATCCATGTAGGTTGTATTTCCCTAGTTTGTTTATGAGAAGGTCATGCAAGACAGTATCAAAAGCCTTACTAAAGTCAAGATATACACATCTACCACTTCCCCACTAGCCACATGGCTTGTTACCCAGCCAAAGAAAGCTATTAGATTGGTTTGACACGATTTATTCTTGACAAATCCCTGCTGACTGTTACTTATCTCCTTATTATCTTCTACGTGTTTGCAAATTGATTGCTTAATTATTTGCTCCATTATCTTTCCAGGTACTGAAGTTAAGCTGACAGGTCTGTAATTCACCGGATTGTTTCCCTTTTTATAGATGGGCACTATATCTGCCATTTTCCAGTCCTCTGAAATCTCTCCCGTCTTCCATAACTTTTAGAAGATAATCGCTAATGACTCAGATACCATCTCAGTCAGTCCCTTGAGTATTCTAGGATGTATTTAATCAGACTCTGATGCTTGAAGACATCTAACTTATCTAAGTAATTTTTAATTTGCTTTTTCCCTATCTTAGTCTCAGATCCTATGTCATTTTCACTGGCATTCACTATGTTAGACGTCCAGTCACTACTAAACATGTCCAATCATTATCAATATCTTATGTTTCCTAGTATACATCAGACCTCCAAAAATATTAAAGAGCCATGCCATATAACTGGGATGTGGTGATCCCTCAGACCACTACCTTAAAAGTGACAGACTACCCTGTTACAATCTCTATAACAAGATCATAGCAACCTTCCTCCTGTCCTGAGAGAGAGAAATCATATTTAAGTACCTACTTAGGCATAGATGGCCTGATATTTGAAGATGCTGAGCACCCACTGATTGCACTAAAGGCAATGGGATCTTTGGGTGCAAAGCACCTCTGGAAATCAGGGCATTATATAATTAAGCTCCATCAATGTGGATTGACATGCCTAACTTAAGTACCTGCATTTCAAAATTGAGAATATAGTTTCTGTGGGCCAGATCTTGCTCACATAGTTTTCAAGAGTAATTCAACTAACTTCAATCAGCATGCAAAATCTAGCTTTTTAGCAGCAAGGACACTTGCATTATTTATTATTATTATTATTAATTATGGCAACCACCTACAAAGTATCAACTGTAAAATGAGGCAAGTATCTGTTGGGTTATAAATAGCTCACATAAAAACATTTGTATGTATTGAGTTGCATTCATCTTAACTTCTCAGTTATATTTGTGGTGAAAGAGGAAGAAAAGTATTTCCCATCTGGGTAGAAACAAGGATAATGCACTTTGAATCTTTGTTTTTGGAGAGTTCTTTTGCAGGTCATATTCCACATTTTAGTACTCAGCAGATAGGCCTTATCAAGAACTACAGGGTTTATATTCAATGTTAGGCTTCAGTAGTAACTGAATTTCTGATAGTAACATGGGAGAACTGAACCCATGTCAGCATCTCATACTAGGTGAAGTAAATTCAATACTGTAACAACATTTGTTTAGATTTATTTTTCCACCTGTTCTTGAAGGGTATAACCCTGATTAAATTTGAGATATGCTTTTCTGATTTCACTTTGCTTACTTTGCATTCTCTCCTGATCCCTAATGCCTTTAATAACTCAATGATAATTATCAAAGCATGGGGCATTTCTTGAGGATTAATGACCAGCTGGGAGAGTTGATGGCTTAAGGCAAATCAGGGAGCCATTAACCTCAGCTGGTCGTTAATTCCCTAAGAACAGCCTTGGGCATGGGACATTTTGCTACTGCAACTAATTTAAAATTTGAAATAAAAAAAGTTAGTTTTATGTTTCTGCTGTAGCATCTATCAGAACATCACTGCTCCTGAGCCTGTAGATTTTAGATACTTCACATGGGGTAAGCAGTCAGTCTGACTCCTTTGTTTCGTCTACAAGAATCAAAAAGGGGCTAAGGACACAGTCCTACAAACCCCTGTGTGAGTAGTCCTTACTTACATAAGTAGTTCCATTGCTTTTCAGAGGGATTATTCACATGAGGAAATACTAATACTTACATTGAGTATAGCTTTCTGGGTTTAAGCCGCTATGCTATATCTGTTTACTCCACAATATCCAATGTTTAAAAAAGTAGTGATTTTTTAAAAAAGTTTGGTTGCAGGAACTGAAAATTATTAAATACGTTTAAAAATGCTATAAACTAAAGAGCTGGTCAGGATTTTTTTGTCAAAAAAATGTCAATTTGTCAAAACTGAATTTTTTTCACTGGAAAAGGGACAGTTTCAACAAATTTTTTTACTTGAAAATATGTAGAGGAGTTTCAAAATTGTTTAAATGTTTCATTTAGATATTTTTCAAAATGAAATAATCTAGCTTTCTGGTTCAAAATGACTTTTTGTTTAGAAATCTGAGTGAATTAAAGTAAAATTAGGGTCAAAATTGGAACAAAACATTCTGAAATTATCAAAACAAAATGTTTAGATTGTCCCAAATCTATTTATTTATTGGATTTTCAGTTTTCACAACTTCAAATATGTCCCATTTCAGGACAGGAAAATTGTTCAGTATCTCTGACGATCATGCAAAATTTTCTAACTGTTTCCCACCCAGATCTAATAAGTTAGTGTCCATTCCCCTTAATTCAGAGCATGCATTTTCATTTGTATGTTCTCTATCAGGTTAGGGTCAGGAAAAGTTAAGCATTAGTCACATCTTGCTTAATCTGTTCATGTACAGGAAACATCTAACCCTTTAAAATATTAAATAATGTCATAATAGCTAAGCACTACAGATATTATATTTTTATTTGTCATCAGCTGTACACTGATTTACATATTAATTGCATAGGCAAAATTTTGGGGATCATGCAAAATTTTAAATAGAAACCTGGCTAAATTTCCATTCAAGTTTGCGTTTTTCAAACAGACACTAATCAAATATCAAAACCCAGAAGATGGCAAACCTAGTGGCCCAGGAAAATATTTCATTTCTTTACTTGAAATCCAGGGAAGCAAATGCTACCCTTGGTGCTTTTCAACATGATACAATATTCAGCAGTTCCAACTTCATCAGCATGGAATTGCACAAACAGCCATTATAATAAAATGTGACTTCACAGCGGTGCTGTTCTGTCTGTGATTTCATGTATTATTAAGATAGGTATGCAAGGTAGTGAAGATGACTTTGAAATAGCCTCTGAAGTTTTTGATTGGATACCAACTATTACTCTGTAGCAAGCATCAGAACTAAATTGACTGTTACTTTAACACTTCCATTGTTTCTCTTTGTATCTGGCATATGATTCCAAAGTGGAAGAATGACATGCTCTCCTGTCCGGTTTTGTCTATTGGACAGTTTGGTACAATACTGCAACACTGTACAAAAGGGAGAAAATCTTAACAGAAACAGTTAACTCATACTAATGATCAGAGACAGGTTCAAGTTGCAGAATTTAGATATGGACTTTGAAGATCCCTAAACTGGAGGGGTGTTAGGATCCAAGGTCTTTATTTATAAACACAGGGGGCTTTGCAAAATTCACATCCAAAGCTGGGATTGATATCAAATGCCTCCAATGTCAGGTACGCTCAGATAATACATTTGTTACTCTTCATGGTGGTCTGAATTAGCTATTTGGTATTAGGGATCATCCCACATGCAATGATGGTGGCCAAATCGGCCTTGAATCACATTAACAACATATACTTGATACCTTCCTTTCCTCCCCACACTAATAAATACTACTGCTTCATCTAGATGTGTTTTCAAAGTGCACATAAGGTGAAATGCTTTGCTAGGGCTGCTTGTCAAGCTATTGGGAAGACACCATCTCAGGTAATAGTTTTGTGCCCATCTAAACCATGCTTTTCAAAGGCTTTCCTATAACAGTTTCTACAGTTCATTTGCTGGCAAATATGTTCTCTGTTGTTAATCAGCCAGTCATTAAAATTAGAGATATCAATGTGTTGTCACAGTGCATTTCAACTACATGAATAGACAGCATACAGCAGAGACCACACTTAGGCTGCAAGATATTGCTGTGTTATTTATTGCGTCCTGGATTCTCAATGAGAGTCATTTGTATTTGGGGTTTTCCACTATTACTTTATTCAGCTCTTGAGACATTACTGAGCCTATTGATAGTGCAGTTCTTGAGGCATGAATCAAAGCTCAGTCACAAATGACAATGGTTAGGCTGCTGGTGTGCTGACACCACTACCCATCATGATAACCAATATTGTCTCGCTGTTTCCTTGTACTCCCCTACATGTGTCTGTATCCATCTGTGATCTCATCTTATATTTAGACTGCAACCTCTTTGGTGCAGGTTCCACCTTCTTGTTCTGTGTCTAGCACAATGGGGCCCTAGTCCATGATTAAGGGCTACAGGAATATAAAGAATAATAATAATAAAAAAGGGAATGGCACCAGACATTAGTATGGGCACCCTGTAAGGAAGCAGGTTTCTTTAAATCATTGATCTCCAAACTTTTCACATCACCCCTCCCCTTACCCCAGTCCATGACCTCCTTCAGGTGCCAGGGGCTGGGAGTGGGGCTGTGGCTCCATATGGGGGGGGAGGGTGCAGACTGGGGCAAGGGGGCTGGGGCTACAGAGTGGGAGTCTAGCCATTTGAGAGCCCCAGAGACCCAGAGGAACTGGGGGGCTTCAATGAGGGGGAAATGGTAAGAAGCAGCCCAGGGAATTAAACTTTTTGATGGTGAGTGAACCAGGGAACCAGTCAGCGTGTTTCGGGAGGATCCCTGCTGACTCGGTAATGAGCACACCCTAGGCTGCCCTGGTCTCAAGTTGCAGTGGGGGAGGTTTAGGTTGGATATTAGGAAAAACTTTTTCACTAGGAGGGTGGTGAAGCACTGGAATGGGTTACCTAGGGAGGTGGTGGAATCTCCTTCCTTAGAGGTTTTTAAGGTCAGGCTTGACAAAGCCCTGGCTGGGATGATTTGGTTGGGGATTGGTCCTGCTTTGAGCAGGGGGGTTGGACTAGATGACCTCCTGAGGTCCCTTCCAACCCTGATATTCTATGATCCTCTTTTGGTCGGTTTAAATTATCTTGATAATTCCCAGTGTGTATTTGTCCTTGGTATGTTTTTGCACCAAGGAAAGACTAGTTAACTTACTCCTTACTTATCTTACTGTGGGGCATACACACCTCACCTCAAGATCTTTCTTGTATCATACTGTCATTCCTCCCCCAACTCCCCAAAACACTGCAAGGATCCTTTCCTCAGTAACATATGCAAATAAATTTGGAAAGTTAAGAAAATTTTCAAAAGTTAATACAGGGGAATTTTTTCCCTTTGTTTTTCGGGAAGTTGCTGTGTGTATGTGTTTTGAAAATTGTGTTTATAATGATATGATATCTTCAACCTTAAATATGGTCATGCTGTAATGTAGAGAACAGCACTGGTAAGGTGACAGAGCCATAGCAGGAGGCACACATTACCACCTAAAACATGTAAGCTTTGTTCTGAGAAAACAAACAATGAATACAGAGTTTAGAGAGTGAAAGAAAAGAAGAACCAGAGGAAGACACTTTCTAGCTACAAATAAAGCCACAGAATTATTCCGCTGAAATGGACTTGCCCAAATTTTTATAACACATGCCTTTCTTTGTTATAGCATTTCTGAATCTATTAAGTCATCCTATAGTAAACTGGGCTATGGGAAGGCAGTGCAGTTTAATAGATAGGGAACTAGACTAGAAATCAGGGGACTTGGCTTTTATTCTTGGCTCTGCCACTGACCTTCAGAGTACTGTCCACTGACTTGGACAAGTCACTTCATCACTCTATGCCTCTGCTCCTTCCCACACTTTATGTTGTCTATTTGGATTGCAATCTCTTCAAGGCAAGGATTGTTTCTTACTATGGGTACATATAGCACCTAACATAATAGGGCCCCAATCTTGACTGAGACTTCTAGGCACTACTGCAATAAAAATAAATAATAATAAAATAAATTTAAAAAAATATAAACTGAATATTACATACTGTTTAATTGGTAATATGTTAAAAATTACCAAATGGCTTTCATATGATATATTTTACAATTGAGAGAAATTCCACAAATTACAAAGCTGCGTAAGGTGGGTGAGGTACCCATATGGGACCAAAATGGCTACAACACTGCAAACAACTTTCAAATGTCTCGTGCAACTTTAACATCACATGTGAGATAGCAGAAATAGGCATGTCATCCATTATTAGCTCTCAGTGCCTTTTATGTCCCTTACTAGAAGTATCTCATTTTGTGCCTTAGTCTTTCTGATTTTGTGCCTATAAGCATCTGTTATTCATTTGTACTCCTTCTTAGTAATTTGTCCATGTTTCCACTTGTTATAGGATTCCTTTTTGACTTTCAGGTAATTAAAAAGCTTCTGATGCAGTGATATTGGTCTCTTACTATTTTTTCCAATCTTTCCTTCACATTGAGATAGTTTGATGCTGTGCCTTAAATATTATCTCTAAAAAATTGCCTGCCCTCCTGAACTCCTTTTTCCCTTAGGTTTTCTTTCCATGGGACCTTAGCTACTAGTTCTTAGAGTTAGTTAAAGTCTGCTTTTTTGAATAATATCTATAGATACTACATATTGTAGTTACAGAAAACTGGCAAATAGGCTGACAATAGTAAAATATTATTCACAAAGGGCCTGTTTTTCATAAGTTTTCAAATCTTACTATCACTAGACCGACTCAGAATTCTAAGTTAATAAATCAAGGATAAGATGACTAAGATATTACTAATGTAAACTGCAAATCTCAGAACACGTTATCCTATTGCAAAATCTGGTCCATTGGGTCTCAAAACCCATAGTTCTGTTAATATAACCTTTATATATGACACAAACTGCAAATCTGTGTTAGAGGATGCCCCTGGGAAGGAAAAGTTATGGAGATTGCTCAGTGAGGTTTGAAAGATTTTTCAGTTTCATTCCCATGTGAGTGAAGCAGATGTCCATTCCAAGACCTTATGCTGGATTTTGGACCCAGTATTGCAGAACTGATGAGATGACTTCCAACTATTGCCAGAATTACTGTGTAATGATGAACAAGTGAGTAATTCCCCTTGGGATTTTTTTATTATCCCATTGATAATTTAAAGCCAGAAAGAGACCATTCCACTCTTTGCCACATAACTTCATCTTGTGGTAAAGATGCTCATAGAAATGTACTGTCCTAGAAATGAATTTTCTTTATAACCACATAAATTACCCAGTATGAAGTCCTACTATTTGTCACACACAGTTTTTACTTCCTATTGCAAAGCATGCTTCAGATAAACTGTTTCCTCCTGAAATGGGGTAGCAGAGGCAGAGGCAATGAACAAGAAAAATCTTGAGGGGAATAGCAGGGTTTTTTGTAAGAAAAACCCCCCACACAAAGGCTAAGACACAACACAGTTCACATCAAATTAAAATGCTAATGTAAATGGCATATGCAGCACAGTGTTGTAGCCACATTGGTCCCAGGATATTAGACAGACAAGCTGGATGAGGTAATATCTTTTATTGGACATCCTTCTTTTGGTGAGAGACAAGCATTCAAGCTTACACAGAGCTCTTCTTCAAATCTGGGAAAAACTGAAGAAGAGCCCTGTATAAGCTCGAAAGCTTGTCTCTCACCCCAACATAAGCTGATCCAGAAAACAAATATTACCTCACCCACCTTCTCTCTCTCACGGAAATGGTGGCAGTCTGATATATCTTAGATTGAGTTTTAGTTTTAGTCAGGGTTATTCCATCACAATGTATCAAGAAAAGCATTGTGCTCACATCAAATCAATTCATTAATACCAAGTGTGGCAGCCCTAAGAACCCTTGATCAATGTTAATTTTGTTTTATTCTTCTTCCTGTTAAAGCTGTTCTCTGGGAAAACAAAACATAACAAAACCAAAAATCCCACTGCATGTGAAAGAGGGTTTTTGCAGTGAGCTACATACGGAAATATATATTAGGATGAACTAGAGACACAGAAAACCATTATGCTTGCAGAATAAACAGTTTTAGCCAGTTAATGTTATACTAAATATGTTGAGCTGTGATATTCTGCTTTTATAGTTAAAAGGCACCACACAAAATATGTATGTGTAGGTATAGACATGCCCACTAAGCCACTGAGTGGGAAATATATGCAACGGAGCCATTGTAAAGTATGCACCAGTTCGTTCTACTGTCCATGAAAATTCATAACTCATGATTCTGAGGCTACAAATGTTTAATTTCTTTCTACCATCTTTCCCCCACCCCACAAAAAAAAAGTGGATTTAATACTGGCAAAAGATACCACACTGACAACCGATAACTCTACTGGCAGTCAGAGGATAAACAGGTGGATGCAGTTGGAATATATTTATCCAGTGACAGCTCAGAAGGAATCTGGCACTCCACACATGTAATGGTTGGCAAATCCCAGAAGTAAAAATCATTAGCTTAATCTCTTGACTCTGACCAAATATTGCTATGGAATAAGAGGGGTTATACATGAACTATATTATGGTATTTCAGAGTGCTACTAATACTTAAAAAATCACCTTCTCTTCCTAAGGCAGGTTCAGCAAGGTGGCAATCAACCCTTCACTGGACCTTGCTATTACAGAATCTAAGCACAAAAAACCTATTGTACTGAAATATACCATAATTTATAGCAAAACAAAGTGCAAAGCCCCACTCACTTGATCTGGCTACACATGAGGAGTAAGTGAAGTATAACTGGATCCACAGAAATTTCTTCAAATCCAGATTGATGGATTATATATATTGATATTATAATTATTACCTCCTGAGTACCAGCAGCATGCTTGATACATATGAGACACACAAAACCAGGTTCAAAGGGTGCAGGTGACAAAAGCCTGCAGGTAAGCATTAAAAAAGGTGACCTTAATAGAGGGCTAGTTACTGGGAGTTGGAGGGGTGAAAAAACATGAAAAATTACAATAAGATCATAGATGCAACAAGAGGGAAATTGTTTGGGGAATCTGATCAACATCTTAGATGTCTATGCAAAAATGCAAGGAGTAAAGGGAATAAATAGGAAGAATTGGAATTATTAATACATAACTGGCATCACAGCCATTGGTGGGATAAGTCACATGACTGTAGTATTGGTATAGCTGGATATAGCTTGTTCAGGAAAGACAGCTAGCATAAAGAGGGATGAAGTGCTGCATTATACATCAAGAATATATACACTTGTTCCAAGGTCCAGGAGGAGTGAGAAGCAAATCAGCTGAAAGTCTCTGGGTAAAGATAACGGGTAAAAAAAATAGCGGTGATGTGTGATGGTAAGGGGCTAGTGTAGACCACCAATATCAAGAAGGGGAGGTGGATGAGGCATTTCTAGAACAGACATACCACCCCCAAAGAACAAAACACTGTAGTAATGGGGGACTGGACTTAGTGATAAATGGTCACTTAAACCAAAAATGACTAAATATTCAGGTTGCTCCCAGTCCCTTGAGACCAGTCACTTACCCCAGAACAATTTGTACCCAAGATCTCACACTAAGGACAATATTGACAGCTAATTCTATAGTAAACTAAGGATTTATTAACTAGGAAAAAGAAATGAGAGTCTAAACACTAAATGCATCCTTGCAACTCTAACACCTATCTCGAACAATACTAACATAAAAGTGATCTGGTCTGGTTTCCAGCTATGAATTTGTCAGTGTTCAGCTGACACCTACAGACTTGGAAAGAGCAGGCATCTAATCTACGAGCATCACAAAGAATACAAAAAAGAAAAAAGAATAACACAAGCATGTAGGAACAAAATCAGAAAGGCTAAGGCACAAAATGAATTCCACCTACTGAGAGACATAAAAGGCAAAAAAGAGAGGTAGTTTAAATACATCAGGAGCAAGAGAAAGACAAAGGAAAGCACAGGTCTTCTACTTATCAGGGAAGGAAAGCTAATAAGTGATGACATGAAGAAGGCTGAGGTATTTAATGGTTATTTTGCTTCAGTCTTCACTAAAAAGATAATTGTGACCAGATACTCAACGTAATTAATATTTACAAGGGAGAAGGAACACAAGACAAAATAGGGGAAAAAAACAAGATAAAGAATATTTAGATAATTTAGATGCATTCACATAGGCAGATCCTGGTAAAATTAATTCTAGGGTACTTAAGGAACTAACTGAAAGAATCTCAGAACAGTTAATTATCTTTGAGAATTCATGGAGGACGGGCGAGACCCCAGAGAATGGAAAAGGACAAACATAGTACCTATCTTTAAAAAGGGGAACAAAGAGGACTGGGGGAATTATAGATCAGTCAGCCTAACTTCACTACCTGGAAAGATACTGGAACAAATTGTTAAACAATCAGGTTGTAAGCACTTACAGGATAACAGCATTAAAGGAATAGTCAGCATGGATCTGTCAAGAACAAATTACGTCAAACTAATCTAATTTTCTTCTTTGACAGTTTACTGGCCTAGCGGATAGGGAGGAAGTGGTAGATGGAATATATCTTGATTTTAGTAAGGTTTTTGACATTCTCATCAGCAAACATGGGCAATATTATCTAGATGAAATTAATAAGGTGTGTGCATAACTGGCTGAAAACCATACTCAAAAAGTAGTTATCAATTGTTTGCTGTCAAACTAGGAGGATGCATCTAGTGCAGTCCCACACGTGTTAGTCCTGAGTCTGATACTATTCAATATTTTCATTAATGACTTGCATAATGGAGTGGAGGGTATGCTTATCAAATTTGCAGATGACACCATGATGAGAGGGGTTGCTAGCACTTCAGACAATGGGATTAGAATTCAAAACAACCTTGACAAATTAGAGAACTGGTCTGAATTTAATGGGATGAAATTCAGTAAATACAAGTGCAGAGTACTTCACTTAGGAAGGAAAAATCAAATGCACAATGACAAAATGGGTAATTTACTTGGCTCTACCTCAGCACAGAGGGCTGGATGATATCTCAAGGTCCCTTCCAACTCTATACTTCTATGATTGTAAGAAGACATGATTCCTGCCCCATCAAGCTTACAGTCTAAATTAAACAAAGACAATGTACTCCAAATATATCATCTGTATATAAAGCAAACATGACACAAAGGCATTTCAAATCTTTATGTAGGAAGTGATTTGTTATACTAGATATATTCACTATTAAGGGGTTATTATTGAAAATCCTCACAGAAGACGAGGGATCTAGATACTTCTGAACACTTATACACCTATGTAAAGCTAGTTTGCTACAGTTATGTAAAATATTTATGGTCCAAAATATCCTGGTTCAGTTCACCTTCAAGTCATGATGCAAGGTCAATCTGTTTGCTCGGGCTGCTGCAGAAGTGGATATTTGAAGGTAATCAGATTTGTGTGCGGAAGAGGAGTGGAGTTGCATGTTCTGATGGCTGCTTTATTTTATCTGGTTTTGTAATAAATATCAGGTCACTCGAGGCTTGGGTAAGTGCATAACTCTCAAGAAGTGAACAGCTCCACATGTGAGACTTAATGGAAATTAACCACTTTACATATTGTACATCATTTGCATATTGTTTGAAACCTGGATTTATAAATAATTGTGAAAGTTGTTCATTTGATACCATGTTTCTCTCACAGAGTTTCCTGTAAGCAGTGGGAGCAGGTGTAGGGAGGCAGGAATTTATTCTTTGCACATATCAGAAGACTGGGAGTCATGGCGGGGAGCCAAGAGCAACTGTGGGAATCTGGTAGGAACAATATAGCCTGAGGAGTTATTGGAGCAAAACTCAGGGCAGGTGAGGGAGTGCTGCAAGTTGGTATTATTCCTATTCCCTCTTCCCATGCTGTCCCCCACGAGCTGCTCCTCTTCATTAAATCGCCCCATTAGCCAATTTCCCTCCCAATAGCTCATGCTTCTTCCTTAGCTTCTGTCCCCCAACAGTTCCTGATCCACCTTAGCTCACTTAGCAGTTTCTGATCCTCCCCCTAGTTTCCTCCTTAGCTCCCCTCAATAGTCTCTGTATCTTTCAGAATAGCTCCTGCTGCCCCATTTAACCTCTGTGTCCCCCATTATTCTGGCAGCTCCCATGATTGCTGCCAAAGCCTTATTTCCCCTTGGATGCGCCCACATGGGCTGGAAACCAGCAGGCGTGGGATATGACCATGCAGAAGGGGAGGCAGAGAAGCTGCCAGCTCAGCAAGCACCACAGTGGTCCCTGCCAGCAGCCAACACAAAACGCCACTCAAACCCAATTGCTTTCCCAAAGCTCAGCTGAATGCATGACATTCAGCCTGGGCTACGACAATGTGTGAGGGGCAGGCTGAAAATGTAGCATCACACAAGATGCATGACACTTGACAAGCCTGTATGTGCCCCTTTTTATTTTTGTATGAATTGAAAAGAAATAAAGGGGCCATAAGCTAGTCAAAGGTCTGAGTATAATTATCATCATCATTTGACAAATGCACATCCAGAAATCATAAAAGGAAAAAAAACTATAGGTGTAATGCTGTTATGTTACGTGCACTGACCTCTCAACCTCAGCAAACAGGACATGCCAAGGCTAGAAAGTGATTTAAGCACCTCCTTCTGACATGGTTAAAGAAAACCAGAGGCATGTGATCATCTGTACACATGCCCTTGGAATGCAGGTATGCCTAACTCTGTCTGGCGCCTTGAAGGGTATATGGACTTACATGCCAGATCTTGTAAAAAAAACAAATTAAAACATCAGTCTTGTCACACTCACTTCTGTGAGTAACTCCACACATTAGTAGTCCCATTGAGCTGAAGGGGTCTGCTCACACATGTAAATTTACTCATGTGCTGCAATATCAGGGCCTTGATTTAAAGAGGCAGGCTGGCTAAGTTTCTAAAGTGGTCAAGCAATGGAATTAGTTATAGACTTACAAAATGAATATAAACAGTCAATTTATATATATTTTAAAAATGTGAGTGGATATTTGCGGAAAATTTTTGCAGTATTTGCCCAGTATCTTAAAGCATTTAGTGACTAAGGAAGAGATTATTTCCTGCATAGTCCATGAGCCTCAGAGGCTAATTTCTTCTGGATCAGGCCCACAATGTGCCAGTTTCCCACTGTTCAGGAGTGTCATAACTACATTATCTTTTAAAATGTGCTGCTTGATAGGAAATGAGCTGATATAGCCTCTCTCTGTGTTTATATGCAACAATCTGTTTGTGTGTAAATGCCTGCAAAATACAGAACTAAAAAGTGACATCCAAAACCCTGATGAATAAGTGGCTGTTTCTGAAATGTGTGTTTTGATTAATTTTATATGATCCCTTTTAAGATTCTCTAATGCATATTTCAAGGGATAGTTTAATACTAGAAGTTTTAGATCCGCTCATAACTGATAATTTAGACTTTTCTAGTGCTATCCTCCTGTGGTATCTGGCTTCCAAACTGAGATTTTAAAATATACAGTAACTCTGAATCAAGTCACAGGCGGAATATTAGATTAGAGCATATAAAACATCACAAATTCCTTTATTAATGCCAAATTAAAACCTCATCCAAGAAAAACTCAAAAGTATCTATGGATACCAGAAATAGAGGCCTTTTGTGCTTAGCAGTTTTCTTGTATGAGTTGTCTTCAAATGTCTCTGTGAAGAATGACTATGCATCAAACATGAATGACCGCTTTAGATGGTATGACTTTTACTAGCTGAAGAATCATGTAATATTTCAAAATAAGATAACCACAGGCAATGAACTATAAAAGTCAAATATTGCATTTTTATAAATAAGTGCTGTACAGTTTTAATCTTGAAATAACAATTATTTGCTCTTCTATAACACCTTCGTCAAATGAACTATAAGCATTTTATAAAGAATTAATTAAGTTCTTTGGATCCTTCCCTGTGCCTTATTTCCCCATCCATATAATGGGAATAATGATAGTGACACTCTTTGTAAAGCACTTTGAGATCTATGAATGAAAAGCACTGTGGGAGAGCTAAGTATTATTACAGTATTATTACTTTATCTTTGCATAGTGATTAGCATAATACAGCAGACCCTCACTAGAATGTGCGTCTTTATAGCGAGAATTCGGTTATAGCGCGGGACCGTGCATGGATCCCAAATGTCATTACCTTCATTGGAATCCATGATAACATGGTCCCCGTTTTAACGCGGGACTGCACATGGATCCAAAACCCCGCGTTCTAGCGGTGCTACTGCAATACAAATTATATAATAAAAATAATAAGCCAATGAGATAAATATTATCCCTGTTTTACATATAGGGAAATTGATGCACAAAGAAGTTAAGGCTCAGATTTTCAAGAGAACTCAGAACCCATTCAGACACCAAAATGAATGGTCACATAGGGCATTGAGCAGTTCAGGAAAATCCTACCATAAATCTCACAATGAGAGCTGCCGGTTACTGAGCATTTGTGAAAAATCTTTTCCCTACTAAGCTGCCTAAATGGTGGTTGAGTATTTTTGAAAATGAGATGCCAGAGCTATTTTCTAAGTTTTGACCAACACCTGAAGACCCAGGCCATAAAGGAAATCTATGGCCCAACCAGGAATGGAACCCAGATCTCCTGCTTCTAGTACACGTGCTGTAACCAATCCTGTGCTATCTTCTAATAAGAAATCAGTAAGTTCCAGATAAGAACTGAAGTTGCAAATGTAAATGAATTTGATGATCCATAAATCCTTATTTAGCCACATCACAAATTACACTGTTCTACAGCGAAAATGCTTCTGAAACAAATGTAGTCAAACTTTACTAATTCTGGGTCACTGAGAATGAAAATGATATTTAAAATTGTTGATTGGCTCTAGTTTTCAAGATATGCTATTGGGTCAATATATACGACCCTTGACTTGGGAATGGCGGAGGATAAGTGAGATATAAAGGGAAGGGATCTCAATTTAAACCAGAAATGACTAAAATACATCTTTGACTGGATCTATGAATAAATCTATGACGGGGTTTGGACAGTACTTGCTTTTTAGGCAAAACAATGAATGATGCAATCTGAAGCTGGTATTGCGTCATACAGGATATGAATTGCATCCTGTTATTCCTAGAAGTCATGGATGATGCAATCATAACGAAGTTTACATCACTCTGTTGAACAAATTGCCCTATATCAGCTCTAGAAATCATTCAGTGTCGTGCTTTCATCTTTGTCAGTGTTTGATTTTGCAAAGGGACACATTTCTGTTTAGCCAAAGTGAGCAGAGATGCCTCGTACTTGTGTGAACAGTGCAGATAACTTCTGCTATGTTTGTGGTGAAGTGACTTTTGCATCACAAACGTGCAGTATAACCACTATGGTTAAGAAAGCCTATCACCTTTATTTTGGCTGCAAAATTGGAGATCAGGACAAGAGGTGGGCCCCACACATATGCTGCAACTCTTGTGCAACAAATCTTCACCAGTGGTTGAACAGGAAAAGGAATTCTATGCCTTTTGCAGTGCCAATGATTTGGAGAGAGCCAACAGATCATACCAGCAATTGTTACTTCTGCATGGTGCCTCCAGTTGGGAAAGGTGTGTCAAAGAAGAAAAAGTGGACTGTGCATTATCCAAACATTCCATCAGCTAGACGCCCAGTACCCCACGGAGAAGGACTGCCGGTTCCTGATGCACCAGAATCATTCTCACTTGAGTCAGACCAGGAAGAGGAAGAGGATGAAACTTCTGGTCCTGAACCATCAATGTCACAGGACCCACATTTTCTCCTATCCTCCTCCTCTGAACCACACCTCATAACACAAGGTGAACTGAATGACCTTGTCAGGGATTTGGAACTACCCAAGAGTAAGGCAGAGCTGTTGGGCTCCAGACTACAACAGTGGAATCTCCTGGCAGGTGATGTTAGGGTTTCCATGTTCCGTGACCGTCAAAAGGATCTTGTCCCATTCTTCTTCATGAAAGGTGATCTTGTAGCCTGCAAGAACATCGATGGTGTGATGGCAGCCCTCAACATCGTTCACGATCCAGACGAGTGGAGACTGTTCATTGATTCATCAAAGACGAGTTTTAAAGCTGTTTTACTGCATAATGGCAATGTTTTGCCATCAATTCCAGTTGGTCATGCAGTCCATATGAAGGAAACCTATGACAACATGAAACAACTTTTGAGGTGCATAAACTATGACCAACATCAGTGGCAGCTTTGTGGCGATTTGAAGGTTGTTGCTCTCTTGCTTGGTCTGCAGACTGGATACACAAAGTACTGCTGTTTTCTCTGCGAATGGGATAGTCGTGCAAGAGATTCCCACTACATCAAGAAAGATTGGCCACTCCGACAGTCATTGGAGCCTGGGAGGAAAAGTGTTCAGCATCCACCACTTGTTGAATCAAGGAAGATTTTCTTACCACCCTTACACATCAAGCTGGGTCTGATAAAGAACTTTATCAAGGCCATTGACAAAACACAAGCAGCTTTCAAGTACCTCCGTGGAAAATTTCCAAGGTTAAGTGAAGCTAAGATAAAGGAAGGTGTCTTTGTTGGTCCTCAGATTTGTGAACTTCTTCGAGATGATGCATTTGACCATGCATTGCGTGGCAAGGAAAAGACGGCATGGAAAGCCTTCCAGTTAGTGGCAATAAATTTTCTCAGAAACAACAAGGCAGACAACTACAGGTTGTTAGTGGAAAACCTCCTCAAGGCATACAAAAGCCTTGGCTGCAACGTGTCACTAAAGAGACATTTTTTGCACTCTCATCTAGATGTTTTTCCACCGAACTGCGGAGCAGTGAGCAACGAGCATGGCGAGCGATTTCACTAGGATATTGCAACAATGGAGAAACGCTATCAGGGCAAATGGAGCCCATCAATGCTTGCAGACTATTGCTGGACAGTGACAAGAGATGCACCATTTAATGAATACAAGAGACAAGCCAAGAAGCGCTGAGTAGACACTGAATAGGACTAAACTATGTACATAATAGTTTTTTGCCTTTTGTTTCATAATAAATTTGATTTATATAACCCTTTTGCTGATTTTTAAAGTGTTACATAAAAAGGACAGGTGAAATATTATCATGTAAAGCAACCATAAACACATGAAAAGACCTAGGTTTATGATTAAAACTCTACTATCTACACAATATACATAGACATAAAATATAAAAACTTAAATATCTTAGAAACAGTAGCCAATCAGTTGTTTTAATTGTCATATTTGAATTCAGCACATCAAAATACATAATAAATAGCACATTTTGTCTCTGAAGCAGACGACTTCTCAAAAATTGTAGACCAGTGTTTGGTTTAGTAAGAAGTCTTTGTTCTATAGAAGGACAAGACCAGAATAACAAGAGTGCTACATGTCAGGAAGGAGACGTATTGTCAAAACAGTATGGGAAAACTTGCCCTGTCCATGCCCACACTATGGGAAAAAAGTCTCCTTTCAGATCCATTCTGTACTTCTCTCATCCATAGTGCATATCTCTATTGCCTAGTCTACCCACAGAATACCTATTATCTTGCACACATAGCTGTTGACGTTGACTTAAGTATATGCAAGAGAGCTGCACTGCAGATGCAAGAGCAGAATATAGTCCTACATCTGACTCAAGCTAGTGCTATTAGTCTTTCACTTTCATGACTACCACATTCATTCATTAAAATTAAACAGATAATTAAAAATATCAAGTGATCAGTCCATTTGCTTCTGTCCATTAACAAACTATACTAATGTTGAGAATATTTGTCACCTATTTTAATTCATGCTTCAATGCATATAATATCAAGTGAAATCACAAATGAATGGAGAAATGTGTTTGTAGACCTCAATTCCCCAGACACGATAATTGCTTAACGCTTGGCAATAATGTAACTTTTTAGATGTAATAACTAAATACATATTTAAATATTTTCTCACAGCCATTCATTCAGGGGCAGAGGATGTAGCCCATTATTCTAAATGGGAAGCATGTCACTTTTAAAACAAACAAACAAATATTAGCTTTAATATTCAGCTATGGAAAAAAACCGTAAAACATTGCGGATAATATTTGGTTTGACTAACGTGATCAACGCATTGAGAAGAAACTGTGCTATATATTGCTGGGAAGCTACACTGTAGGGTTTGATTGAAAAATTATGGGCTGAGTCCTGTAAGAGACATCTTGACTGAGTAAAGGCTACACCAGGGATCGGCAACCTTTGGCACGCGGCCCGTCAGGGAAATCTGCTGATGGGCCGGGATGGTTTGTTTTCCTGCAGCGGCTGCAGGTTCAGCTGATCGCAGCTCCCACTGGCTGCGGTTCGCCGTTCCAGGCCAATGGGGGCTGCGGGAAGCGGTAGCCAGCACATCCCCTGGCCCACGCCGCTTCCCGCAGCCCCCATTGGCATGGAACGGCTAACCATGGCCAGTGGGAGCTGCGATCGGTCGAACCTGCGGACGCTGCAGGTAAACAAACCATCCCGGCCTGCCAGCTGATTTCCCTGATGGGGCGCGTGCCAAAGGTTGCTGATTCCTGTACTACACACACAAGAGTTTGTAGGATTGGATTCTAAAATTGGAGTGAAAAAATTTACTGTATAGTCAAAAATGCATTATTTCAAGCTCTCATTTGCAAAGATTTTCTTAATAAAAATATACCCACTTCAATTAATTCTCCATTAAATTTGTTTAGTTAGGCCTCTGTCTATAGCTGATGAGTTTTAAAATATTTTACTTTCACATCTAACTGCGTAATTCTTGATCTTTCTGTGGAGAAGTGACCAAGTGCCTAACCTTCTTAGTTATGTGAGAATACAGTAAAATCTATGGTCTTAACACCTGATCCTGTTATGCCAACATTAAAGAAACTGTTTCCAGATTTTCCTAGTTATTATTGCTAACCTCTTCTGTCCATGTGACACTCCAGCCATTTTCTAATATGATGCTGTGCCAAGTTTGATTATTTAATATATGACAATATATTGTTTTATAGGATTCCAAGTAATAATAGATTAAAAAAGTGTAAACTTCAAAAGGTTTGGGTTTTTTAAGTTATTGCATAATTAAGACAGAATAAAATAAAACAGAGCAATTAAATTCTGAGTTAAAGAAAACTCTGACTTGACATTAATTATGTTAACTAAAGAAAAGTCATCCAAATATGATTTAACAAACATATGTGCAGCCTGGACATTGTAAGTACTTGCAGATTTCTACCTAATTAAGAAGACTGCACATACTCCAAGAACTACAAAAGAATTGCAAAAGCCCTAATTTGGATATATTCAAATATTGTCAGATCAGGAGATTTCTGCTGGCTGAGACTGGACCTAAACTAGACCTGGATAAAACTGTTTTGATCAAACAGCAGATGCTTCAACAGAACCTGTCCTTAAAGCATCTCAGTTCATCAGCCTATTTATCACTGAGGGTATGTCTGTAATATACTGCAATTAAAAACCTGCCACTGCTACAGGCCAGGTTTTTCATTACAGTGCAGATATAATGCTGACAGATCAGGGTCATCAGAGGGCAGGATCGAACTGGGGATCTCTGGAGCTTAGTGCATGAGCCTCTACCGCATGAGCTAAAAGCCTGGCTGTTAGCTAAGGCTAGAGCAAACTCATTAATCTCTCTCTCTCTCTAAATGGCCTCGGTGCCACTAGATGGGACACAACAGCACACCCAGGAGGTGTGTGCGTTACACAGACATAGCCTGAGACACTGTTTATAAACCTATATGACCAGGCCTTAGAGTGAACTGTAGGAGAGACGTGCTCCCTGCAGATACCAAAAAGGGAGTGATAACTGTCACATCGGCGACTCGGGCTTGATTTATTCTATTAAGTCTCCATTAAAAATTTCTCTACAGAGTTTCTCAACACCTGAAGTTTGGCCATGCTCACCCTCACTGAATGTGTATCCCATTATTTTTATTATTTGTATTACCATAGCACCTAGAAGCCCCAGTCACAGACAAGAGCCGGATTGTGTTAAGAGCACACAACAAAAATACAGTATATACATAGGTGTCCTGTGAGAAACACTGAGTTAATGTACATGCTCATTTAAATAAAGGTCTGAATATCAACATACAGACCTCTTTCCCAGTGAATTAGCTTAATCAGACTTATGATGTATGAGGTCTGGCCATGGAGAGGAAAAGACATCTTATGGCATCACTAATGCCAGCTTGAAAATGGATTTTGTTAAAGTTAGTTGATGAAAGACCCTTCTTGACCTGGATGATCTGATTTGATCTCTTGTTGAAAAATTTACAATGCAATTGGTTACAGTGCTCCATAACTCAGTGTGGCAATTTATAGACAAAAGGCGAGGGGTCAAATTAATCTTTGGTGTCTGCAGATGGTAAGGGATGGAGCCATTGGAATGGTATTTGCTAAAACCAGTGAGGATTTTGGCCCATGGTCTCTGTCCAGAGGAATTCAGTCATGATCTAAGGTCTTGATCCTGCAAAGCACATACACATGAGTACCTTTATCTAGCAAAGTAATACCATTATATTCAATGGGACAATTTATGGTAACAAGCACTATGGCTGGTATTAAGTGTTTGCAGGATTGGGACCTAGATTTGCACAGACAGACATCATCTTCCTTTCCAAATGCAAGCAGATGGACATCATACCAAAAGGACTAAAGGTAAAAAATCCATTACAGTCTACATATCACACAGACTATGCTGAGAGACTGTGTCACACACTCTCAAAGAAACTGCGAAACCACCTGATCAGCATCCTATACAGCAAACAGGGAAAGATTAAGAATGAGCTCTCAGAACTGGATACTCTCATAAGAAACCAACCTTCCACACAAACTTCCTCATGGATAGACTTTACAAAAACTAGACAAGTCATTTACAAGACAAACTTTGCCTCTCTACAAAGGAAAAAGGACACTAAACTATCTAAACTGCTACATGCCACAAGCAGCCACAACAGTAGTTTCCTTAACCCACCCAGCAATATTGTTAATCTTTCCAGCTATACTCTTAGCCCAGCAGAAGAGTCTGTCCTATCTCGGGGCCTCTCCTTTTGTCCCTCTAGACCCATGAATATGATACAGTTCTGCGGTGACCTAGAATCCTACTTTTGACGTCTCCGACTCAAAGAATATTTCCAACATACCTCTGAACAGCATACTAACCCACAGAATCCTCCCTACCAGCACTACAAAAAAAAAAAAGGATTCTGCGTGGAGTCCTCCGGACGGTCGAAACAAGAGACTGGATTTCTACATAGATTGCTTCCGTCACCGTGCAAAGGCTGAAATTGTGGAAAAGCAACATCACTTGCCACATAACCTCAGCCATGCAGAACACAACGCCATCTACAGCCTCAGAAACAACCCTGACATCATAATCAAAAAGGCTGACAAAGGAGGTGCTGTCGTCATCATGAATAAATTGGAATATGACCAGGAGGCTGCTAGACAGCTCTCTAACACCACATTCTACAGGCCATTATCCTCTGATCCCACTGAGGATTACCTAAAGAAACTACACCATCTGCTAAAAAAACTCCCTGACAAAGCACAGGAACAAATCTGTACAGACACATGCCTAGAACCCCGACCAGGGGTATTCTATTTGCTACCCAAGATCCATAAGCCTGGATATCCTGGACGCCCCATCATCTCAGGCATTGGCACCCTAACATCAGGCTTGTCTGGTTATGTAGACTCTCTCCTCAGACCCTACGCTACCAGCACTCCCAGCTATCTTCGAGACACCACTGACTTCCTGAGGAAACTACAATCCATCGATGATCTTCCAGAAAACACCATCCTGGCCACTATGGACGTAGAAGCCCTCTACACCAATATTCCACACAAAGATGGACTACAAGCTATCAGGAACAGTATCCTTGATAATGTCACAGCTAACCTGGTGGCTGAACTTTGTGATTTTGTCCTCACCCACAACTATTTCACATTTGGGGACAATATATACCTTCAAGTCAGCGGCACTGCTATGGGTACCCGCATGGCCCCACAATATGCCAACATTTTTATGGCTGACTTAGAACAACGCTTCCTTAGCTCTCGTCCCCTAACGCCCCTACTCTACTTGCGCTACATTGATGACATCTTCATCATCTGGACCCATGGAAAAGAAGCCCTTGAGGAATTTCACCATGATTTCAATAATTTCCATCCCACCATCAACCTCAGCCTAGATCAATCCACACAAGCGGTCCATTTCCTGGACACTACTGTGCTAATAAGCGATGGTCACATAAATACCACCCTATACTGGAAACCTACTGACTGCTACACTTACCTACATGCCTCCAGCTTCCATCCAGGACACACCACACGATCCATTGTCTACAGCCAAGCTCTAAGATATAACCGCATTTGCTCCAATCCCTCGGATAGAGACAAGCACCTACAAGATCTCTATCAAGCATTCTTAAAACTACAATACCCACCTGCTGAAGTGAAAAAACAGATTGACAGAGCCAGACGAGTACCCAGAAGTCACCTCCTACAAGACAGGCCCAACAAAGAAAATAACAGAACACCACTAGCTGTCACCTTCAGCCCCCAACTAAAACCTCTCCAGCGCATCATCAGAGATCTACAACCTATCCTGAAAGATGATCCTTTACTCTCACAGATCTTGGGAGACAGACCTGTCCTCGCTTACAGACAATCCCCCAACCTAAAGCAAATACTCACCAGCAACCACACATCACTGAACAAAACCACTAACCCAGGAACCTATCCTTGTAACAAACCCCGATGCCAACTCTGTCCACATATCTATTCAAGTGACATCATCATAGGACCTAATCACATCAGCCATACCATCAGGGGCTCGTTCACCTGCACATCTACCAATGTGATATATGCCATCATGTGCCAGCAATGCCCCTCTGCCATGTACATTGGCCAAACCGGACAGGCTCTACGCAAAAGAATTAATGGACACAAATCTGACATCAGGAATCAAAATACTCAAAAACCGGTGGGAGAACACTTTAACCCGTCTGGTCATTCAGTGACAGACCTGCAGGTGGCTATATTACAACAGAAAAACTTCAAAAACAGACTCCAACGAGAGACTGCTGAGCTAGAATTGATATGCAAACTAGACACAATCAACTCCGGTTTGAATAAGGACTGGGAATGGCTGAGCCATTACAAACATTGAATCTATCTCCCCTTGTAAGTATTCTCACACTTCTTATCAAACTGTCTGTACTGGGCTAGCTTGATTATCACTTCAAAAGTCTTTTTTTTTTCTCTTAATTAATTGGCCTCTCAGAGTTGGTAAGACAACTCCCACCTGTTTATGCTCTCTGTATGTGTGTGTATATATCTCCTCAATATATGTTCCATTCTATATGCATCCGAAGAAGTGGGCTGTAGTCCACGAAAGCTTATGCTCTAATAAATTTGTTAGTCTCTAAGGTGCCACAAGTACTCCTGTTCTTCTTTTTGCGGATACAGACTAACACGGCTGCTACTCTGAAAACTAAACTTGGGATGGAAGAAATTAGATGGAGGAAACAGCATGGATAAGGGGAAGAAATAGGTTACAACAAGGTGCAGTCATCTGATTAGCTTTTTACTTTATAAATCATCTCACTCAGATTTTTTGTTTTTAAAACTGGATTTTAATATTACATTGATTTAAAAAAAATCAAAGGAGGATTTTCATGGTAAAATGGTAATCCCCACATCTGTAAACAGTTGTAACCTTTATCTCAACTGCCCTTGTCCTCCCACCCTAAACTAATCAGAAGCACATATGGATCTGTAAAACTAAATCAAATAATATAAATGTAGAATTTTTAGCAAAAGCAAAGGATAAAAATCATTAAGGGCCAAGTGCTGGTCTCATTGAAGTCAATGGCAAAACTCCCACTGATGCTATGGACAAATTGAAATCAATGGGGTTTTGCTATTTACTTCATTTAGATCCAGGTTTGGCCTACAGTGCACAGCATTTCAAACAAAAATCACTAATGCTGTTGGAGTCTCTAATGTTGTGATTTCAGTTGCGACATAGCTAAAGAGATTGCTGACTATGAGCTGACTATGCAAAAGGGTCCTAGAGAAACAGAAGGGTTTAGTATATACCCTGTACCCTTCAATGAGGGGGAGGAAATCCCAATCCTCTGCATATAATGAGGAACCAGACATAGGATTCCGTGCCTGTTGTTCCGAGCTAATTCCACTAGAAGATAAGCTTCCTTTAAGACACAAAGCACTTTTTCATCCTACAATATGAACATTTAATATTTGAAATTGTTATTTCAAATGAAACCATAATACCCAGTTGATACAGCTTTATGAATGACTCATTTAAATTTCTTAATTATTGCAAGCAACATTGTCAATAGTATAACATTTTCAAGAGATTAACTTTTTACAATAAGAGCTTTTGTGCCAGCTAGCAAATCCTTAAAGGGTTTCATCTATTTTGCATTACTAAATGGCCAAAGCAACTCAACTTAATATTCGCAGACATAAAATTATGTTTAAATAATGTAGTAGTTGTGACAAACGCAGAAGAACGAAATTCAAAGCTAAGGCTGAAAAACTCTGCACCACACAAATGTATCTTGAGCATTATGTGAACTTATCTACTCATTTCATGCATACAACTTCCATTCATATCAATGGGAGTTGTGCTGGTAGCTTAAGCGTATATTGTATGTCCCTGTGTGCGTTGCAATAAACAGAGCAGCAGAAAGCTCAATAGAAGGCATGCTGTAAGTAAGGCCTATGACATTACCAGTTTATCTATCCATAAAGGTCAGAACATAAATGAGTTAAAATCAAAGAATTTGAGCCTTATACAAAGAGTTCAGTAGTTTTATTTCATATACCATATGTTAAGATACAAAATGATATCAGATTATACTTGCAAATAGTATTTCAAAAACAAAGAAAAGAAAAATCTCATATCCTCATGACTGCTTCTGCTGCCAATTTTGTGTAAGTGCAGCTTCTGAAAACACTCATATGAACCACTGCTCATGTTTGGCATTAGGGGTAACATTCATCTATATCAAAAAATAGCTTTTCTGCACAGGATTTGCTTTCACAAAACAGCAATCAAGCATCTATGTCCTGTCAATGCCTTACCTCTTCCCTTTCCATTCATCACACCAGTTCTAGGTTCAGTAAGGGAGCACAGATTTAATAACATTGCTGAGGACTATGCACATTTGCCTGTCTTGTGCACATACTTCTCTGTACACGTGCTGATTGAACACCAAGTGCCAAACATTTGCTTGCCCCCAAACTTTGCAGGTTCCCAGGTGTTCTTGGAATGCCAGGGCCATCCGCACAGAGCAACTGTTGTCCCAGCTCCCTTGGTCCTCATTACTAAAGTGCCTCCAGGATTTAAGCTCAGGGGCTATGGCAGAGAAGAAGTCCCATGGAAAAGATAATATTGCCTTAGGTTATATAATCTTTTTTTTTTTTGGGGGGGGGGAGATGAGTAGAGAGGAATCTCTAGAGGGTTAAGGGACTCCCAATCCGTTTTACCAAATCTGTCTTCGTCCACCTGCCCAATTTCAATCATTGTCCTCTGGTAGATTCTCTGAGGGGCACACAGAATCATAGAATATCAAGGTTAGAAGAGACCTCAGGAGGTCATCTAGTCCAACCCTCTGCTCAAAGCAGGACCAATCCCCAACTAAGTCATCCTAGCCAGGGCTTTGTCAAGCCTGAACTTAAAAACCTCTAAGGAAGGAGATTCCACCACCTCCCTACGTAACCAATTCCAATGCTTTACCACCCACCTAGTGAAAAAGTTTTTCCTAATATCCAACCTAAACCTCCCCCACTGCAACTTGAGACCATTACTCCTTGTTCTGTCATCTGGTACCACAGAGAACAGTCCAGATCCAACCTCTTTGAAACCCCCTTTCAGGTAGTTCAAAGCAGCTATCAAATCCCTCCTCATTCTTCTCTTCCGAAGACTAAATAATCCCAGTTCCCTCAGCCTCTCCTCATGGTAAAGTCCCCCTTTCTGGCAGAGGTGGGGATGGAAGTGTATTCAAACACACATGTATATTCACAGGGGACAATCTGGGTCAAAGTAATTACACCTCTACCCTAATATAACGCAACCCAATATAACACGAATTCTGATATAACGCGGTAAAGCAGTGCTCCGGGGGGGGCGGGGCTGCGCACTCCGACAGATCAAAGCAAGTTTGATATAACGCGGTTTCACCTATAATGTGGTAAGGTTTTTTTGGCTCCAAAGGACAGCGTTATATCAAGGTAGAGGTGTATCATAGTTTTATGTCTTATGCTTACATTTGACGAGAGGATCACCAAATTTGCATTGTTTAAATTTTGAAGGAAGATGCTTGATGGGTGACAGATTTTGCACTTCTCTGCCACAGAAGTTGATAAAATTTGAATTTTTTTGTTTGGGTGGTGGGAGAAGGTCAAAATAGAGAGGTTAGAGATGGCAGATAGTCATCAAATGGCTCCACACATATAGGGCCCATACTGTAACTACATTATTATGTATCAGAAACACATCCATATATATCATGCATAGGAAAATCAGTATACCAAGCAATAATAGAATTCAGCAACTAGGAGTTGAGAGGAGTGTGGGGAGAATCCACTCCAATTTTTTCTAATTATTTATAATAAAAGGCACTGGACAAACAAGCATTGATGTCCCATATGTTTCCTACACTGAGATGAAAGTCTCTATTCTAAAGCTCATTTCTGAACTGAGAAAACTGACCCCCGAATCAATATGGAAGAGGCAGGAAGCGAAAGTCCAGTGTTACATGTATGAAATACTTTAAAAATATTAATCTGTAACTAAGAATATAAAGAACATGTTTTAGATTTATTTCAGAAATCTATGAAAGTGTTCTTTCTATGCCAAGCCATCTGAGTCAAACTACCTAAAAAGTAATATCTATATAGATAATACAGATATAGCTATATTATGGAAGCCATTACAAACAGGCTTCATTTTAGCTCCCATTGCTTACACATTTATTCATATCTTTGTCATTCTCAGTGTCCAAATGGGTCCAAACTCATGGAACTACCCTGCTAAGCATATTTGCAGACAGTTTCCATATTAAAAGATAGATTATGACCTCAAACATACTGGTGCAAGTCTGGAGCATCTGAACTGAGTCTAATGGAGTTATTGTAGATTTTCAACTGCGTATTTGAGATTAGCATTAGCTCCACGGATTGTAACTGAATCCAAATAAACCCAGTACTGCTGATTGTCCTTTCTGGGCAGTGCTTGAAATCCCACTGGCAGCATGCTGGTGGGAAGCAAACAGTGGTGTATTTGAATCAGGATACTTTTAGTAGATTTTCCTCACTATTCTAAAAACCAAAACCAATCATAGTACATACTGGATCAAAGTATGCTACTGCCTGCTCCTCCACTACTGCAGGAGGGTATCAGTACTTACTGAAACAATGTTGTGGTGACAGCTAGTCATCACGGTTCACTTACTCCAATATCAGATATATTTATTTGCCTATGCATTTATACAACAGCCATCCCTATAGTTCTTGAGTGACTAACAAAATCACTGTCAGCATAATATAATGGTCTGGGAAAATACTACTCTGTAAACTGCTCTGTATTTTTGTGAGATGATACCACAGGCAGGTATATACTTCCATGTTTGCAGGTGTCAGGAGTTTCCTGGATCCTAAATTCAGTCTCTCTCTCAATGACAGTACTTAATGTACACTTTTCATTGTCAAAATACAAAAATATATCAGAGACAAACATAACACAGAAAAATCTATTATTTTTAAATTCATGATTAGTACTACCATTCAGCCTTGAAAATTCCCCATTTTTTGATGCACTGTTCGAACAACCAGACTAAAACCCCTATATAGGGTTCAATTTTTATCTTGAGTCCATTGAAATAAAAGTTTCTCTAGCAATTATGTTTCCCCTATGTTCAGTACAGTGCAAAACTTGGAGCCACAGTGCAGTAGAGGCAACATTTCTCTTTCACAGCTACTTCCAAACAGCAATGCTCCTTTGGGCAAACTCTCATTTTAGCAGTGATGTGCTTAATTTGTTTAATGTTATGAATGTCTTTCCATCTGGTTGATATTCCAAGAACTATGATGTGAGAGTATAGTCAATTATTTCAAATTATAGGGACTTCAACTATCAGACTACTCCTTGTCCCTTTTCCGATGTATGTTATGGCACTGAAATGTGAAAATGAAAAGGAACTAGTTTACAGATGGCTAAATAACCCAACTAGATAAAGCAGCAGAGTGAGTGCACTGGCTCTCTGTTGAAAGGTTTCACTTTTAAATCTTGTTACTGTTCATTGGTGAGGATTTGCAAACACTGTAGCTGTCAAGCTTCCTGATCAATGATAGCTTTGAAACTGAGCTAAAGCAGCATGGAGGGAAAGTCAAAACTGGATTTATTCTCATTTCAACCACCATTTTAAAACTGTTCTCAGAGAAATAAAAATTACGATATTTTCATGTGTGTGGCTACTGCAGGTCTTTAGCAAAAGCTTTTGCCTGAAAATGCAAGTTTGCTAACCTGAGTGTATGATGGAAATGCCCTGATATTTATTTCTGTTTATTTTTGGACGTTGTTTTAAGGCGACTCCCAATGACTACAAAGAGTTGCTTAAACTCTTGGAACCAGCACACTTATGATTCTCTATAGCTCGGCCAGCCTTAAAATGTGCTGGGCTCCCAGCAAAAGCAGGGTCACAAACTGCTTATGAAGGGCTTTGAATTGCCTCCCACTCCATTCACATTGCCAGAGTGGGAGACTGGTCTGGTCTGAGAGTTGCTGAGCAGGTCCCTCAAACCCACAGGTCACTTGCAATACTTATAAAACAAGGTCAGGCTTCAGCACATCATGAAACCTAACTTCATCTTTCACAAAATAAATAGTGTTAATGATAGAGAAAGTCTAAGGTGTGTGCACATCTGTTTCTCTATAAGGGGTGGATATAACCAGCCCTCTTCTCCTGAAAGTGGCAGCCCATGTGGAAAATGTTACTTTAGTTGGAAAAGTCTCTAGTCTAAGAAGTTCTAAACTATTTTAATAGGTGAAATTGAAATTTCTGGATGGGTAGCAGATTTCAAGGGATGCATACTAACCTGCCACATCTTATTAAGCAAATAGGATTCTTTGGTGCGGGCAATGTCCAATGATACTGATATTATGTTAGCGAAAGAAAAATATTGTAGCGTTACTTTTTTCTATACATTTATTTATTTATTTATATTTTGCCTGCTCTCTTGAAGAAATGGAGACTTATCTTCAGCTATAGGATCATCCTCCTTCGGGGGTAGTGGAGGAAGGGCAGGCATTTTGCTTTTCTTTGAAGTGCTGGAATGCGTGGGAGATGAAAGCAACTGCATTATTGTCTTTGATGTTTTTGATACTGAATTTCTCATTTGATTTTTCTTTGTAGGCATTCAAAAAGTAGATTTACTTCCTCAATCAACCTTATACTAGATTCTCAGTAGGTACTTATCCTCTTAAGTATCTAAAATGTATATCACTATTTTTAAAAAGTTTGATTCAGGAACACTTTAATACATTCATTGAGTTCTAAGCCATGTCATATCCCCTTTATTTGTGCTGGCTTCTTAATCTTTCTATGCTATACAAATCAGAAAGAAGGAAAAAAGAAATCTCCATCTCTTAAACAGCAAACTACAAAGACACCACTTGTGCAGTACAATACCATTCAGAGTAACAGTGACCAATCATACTAAGATATGCTTATTATTATGCATGCATCTGGTTAGTTTCTTTAAAAACATGAACTCAAAATATCTCATATTCTGGAAACAATGCAATGAAGAAGCGTGATTGTCAAACAAGCTAACCCTGTTTGGATTAACAAACAGGGAAGGGCCTTGCCCACTGGAGAGTCATGCTTTTCCATATATCCAGAAAGGCAGCTGAAGCTCACAACAGTCTAATAATTGTTTCTTTCAAAATGTATTTTATTTTAATATTCTCTATAAATATCAAATAGACCAAGTGGCTGGAAATTTCTGCGTGACTTCTCCTACCTCCAGGCCAGATACACCCTCAATTCAGAGTAAAGAAAATTTAAATCCACATGTAACCACGCCTGCCTGAGATAAACCTGCCAAGTCAGTTAGCATTGTCACTTTTGCTCTACACCTCAGAATGCAGCACGTTCAGTGAGTGCAGCAGGAGCAGGAGCTAGTGTGCTTTGTTTTACTGGCTTTAATTTGAAGTTGTGACAGAGAAGCACATATTACTTAAAGACCAGTGGGAGGACAGGACGGAAACAAAGAAAGGAAAGAATCTGATCTTTGAAACAGCTGTGGCAGTATCTGGCAAAGAGAGGATCTCATTATTAAAAGCCCTGTAGCATTGTCTAGTTACATTCTCATAATATTACCAAGTAGCGATACTAGTGCTGGATGACTTGTACATGCTGCTGACATAATTGGGATGTAGCATTAAGGTCATAGTTGGACAGGTTTTGATCTGTTATGATAGTGCTTCTCAAAATTTAGGATAAAATTCTGGCCCCACGGAAATGAAAGGGAGTTTTGTCACTGATCTCAACTGGGCCTGGATTTGACTCCTAGAGTGGACATCGCCACAATGGAGAGACTGTCTCAAACAACACTTCGCCTCACACTCAAAATCACTTCTCCCCCATTCTGGATTGCACGGACTACCTTCCCTCCCTTTGGTGGCTGAATAACATCCAAGTGGCATCTACAGCAATTGCTTACATGGAAAAGTATTATTATTATTATTGGAAAGTATTTAGGGCCAGATCTCCAGTCCTAGTTCTGACCATATAGGGGGTATATTGGGAGTCAAGAAGGGAGCATGCCAGTGGGATAGGATAGAGCATTGTGCATTCCACCTGATCCTCAGGTCCCTATGGATCTGCTGCAGTAAGCCTAACTTAGTGTAGGTCTTCGACTGCTCTAAGTTATGCAAAGGATCCGTTAAATCCTTGGCCAGCCCAGGACTGGATGAGTATTAAGGCAGCTTAGAGCCACCTTTTCCCCCACCCACACTCTTCTGAGCTGTGCTGAGTGAACACTGAATATCCAGCCTTCAATGTATTTCTAGTTTCTTTTAATGTGACAGAGAAACAGAAAACAAGGGAGGAGAGTCAGCACCACGTGACCAACCAGCTCTCCCCAGACCACCAGCAAATGACTCATGCACCACAGGTCCTCCATGGATCATCACACTGAGACTACTATGCTAACATTAATAGTTTCATTCTTTACCCATTTAGGGTCAGATCCTCAGCTGGAGTAAACTGGAGTAGCTCCACTGACTTAAATAGACTTTATATCAGCTGAAGAGCTGGCCCTTAGCCTTCAATGCTTTTAGATAAACTGTAGATTTTGCAGCACAGCAAGGTTTCCATCTAAACTGGGATGGGAATCCTGCTGAACAGGGCAACATTTATATATTACTAGTGCAGTTTGGCTTCTCCTGCTGTTGTTTCTTCTTGTTTTATTTTATTCCTAAAAGCAGCAGGTTTTTAGTGTGCAGTTGTACACACAGATAGACAAGATAGATAGGTAGATAGATATGGAATTGCTGTCCCCCCAAGAACCAAAGCTTGATATATTATTTAATACATCCTTTTCAGAAGGCAAACAAAACTTCCATTATAACAGTGTTTTGGTGAATATGAATATAGATATGCAGTATCTGTATCTATCTCTATATCAGCACATATGGAGATACAGCTATAGACAGACAGACACTTTTTATGTTTAGTTCCTGTCATCTCTCATGAAACATTCAGTAGCCAAAGCAGTTTAATCATTTTGAATGGTTCCCACTGGATTCTCCTCTACCTGTGGTAACTATTCTGAAGAATTACTCTTTTCCTATGATCTCTTTAGTTAAAACTGGTTACACCTGTTACCACAAACTAATTATTTGATCTCTCAGTAGGAGACACTGTGCTATTAGTCAACCCCATAACCTTAAAAGAAGATTGCATCTTTTAAAGAAATTCATAATAGACAGTCTAACTTTTTCACCCTTCAGACTACAGGAATCTGAGTACAAGATTCCCTGTAACCTAACTGTACATGAACACATTTTTTGCCACAGGTTGCCATGGTCCAAAGAGGCTGATAGGAAATAAGACATCTTTATTGTGTGCGTTGGTAAACTACCTGCTTCATCCCTACACCTAGTGGCACCCTTTTTCTCTCCGGTAACCTGTATTCTTCACTCATCTTAGACCAACAGTATCATTCTTGTATCACAATGACTATCAGCTACACCTGTGAAAGGCTTACAACCTCTTCTGAGAGGGCACAGTTTTGAGCTGGCAACCTGTGCTTTGACTGAACTCTTCCAAACTAGCACATGCACGTGCTACCATGACAATGTGCTATTAACCATGGTGAATGAATATGGACAGAAAATTACCATTGATATATGAAATAGAATCACATATGAATTGCTTTATTCAGTGCTATATGCTTTACTATTTGGGGTGCTTTAATGACCACACAGCACCTCACCTGTAAATTCAATCAATGCTCTTGGTAGATATACAACAATTACTATGTATGAGATGGCAACATAGCGACCACAAAGAGGGACTATTTTACCAAACCTCCAGAACTGAGGGCACTAATGAAGTATCAACCAGTGAGGATAGTCAGTATGAAAGCTCCGGTCAGTGGTTTGATATAAATCCAAATAAACAGGCAAGGGAACAATGTGGCTACACACACAAACTTTTATTTTGTGTGAATGTGACAAAAGAAAATGTATTTAAAATCTGATCTGGAAAATCATATTACATTAGCGTAACTTTTCTCATTGTACATCAACTTTGTTGACTATGAGAAAGCATTCGATAGCGTGGATCGAGAGACTCCCTGGAAGCTCCTTCGGCACTATGGCATCCCAGCAAAGGTGGTTAACTTGATTAAGAACGTATATGACGGCAAACACTGTAGAGTGATCCATGGAGGGCAACTTACAAACAGCTTCCAGGTGTGAACTGGAGTCAGACAAGGATGTTTGTTGTCACCATTTCTCTTTCTCCTTGTCATTGATTGGATTATGAAGACATCCACTTATGAGCGCAGGAACGAAATCCAGTGGACGTTGTGGACCCAGCTTGATGACCTGGACTTTGCCGACTACCTTGCACTCCTTTCGCATAGCAAACAGCAGATGCAAGAGAAGACTAATGTAGTGGCAGCCACGTCATCACAGGTTGGCCTCAACATCCACAAGGACAAGACCAAGATCCTCAAGATTAACTCCATCAGTAATGACCCAGTCAAACTGAATGGAAGCCCTCTGGAAGAAGTGCAGTCCTTCACCTACCTAGGCAGCATCATCGACCAACAGGGTGACACGGGCACAGACATCAAAGCAAGGATCGGTAAGGCAAGAGCAGCTTTCTTACAGCTCAAGAACATCTGGAGCTCCAGAGAGCTGTCTTTGGCAACAAAGATTAGACTGTTCAATTCCAACGTGAAATCAGTCTTATTGTATGGAGCTGAAACCTGGAGGACAACTAAAACAACCACCAGGAAGATCCAGACCTTCATAAATAGTTGCCTTAGAAGGATTCTCCAGATCCGCTGGCCAGACACCATCAGCAACATCTACCTCTTGGAGAGGACCCGTCAACTTCCAGCAGAGGAAGAAATTAGAAGGAGAAGGTGGGGCTGGATAGGACACACACTACGCAAGCAACCAACCAACATCACTAGACAGGCATTGCGGTGGAACCCCCAAGGCAAGCGGAAAAGAGGCCGTCCAAGAAACACCTGGTGACGCGACCTTCAGGCTGATAGCATAAAAATGGGCTATACCTGGAACCAGCTAGAGCAAATGGCCCAGGATAGAGGACTCTGGAGATCTGTGGTTGGCGGCCCATACACCGATTGGGGTGATGGGCATGAGTGAGAGTGAGTGAGTAACTTTTCTGACTGGAGAGGCCTTGAAAATTAAGGTTAAAAAAAGTTTTAAAAGCTCTTTAATCCTCTCTACCTAGTTCCTATTAACTTCACAAAATGCTCACATTCTCTCCTTGAGAAACTAAATGTCCAGTGACCTGATGATACTTCCCTTCTGTAATTAAAATGATATTAACCTGGTCAGGGAATAGAAACACAATGCCCTGTAACTGAAGTGGCCATTCACACAGTAGTAACAATAAGTATAAATCATACATCTAGACAAAACTGCAAGTAATCCATAGAAATTTATTTGCGTGAAACATTTGTGGATTAGTTCTAAGCAATGAACAAACTGGGAAACTCACAAAGAGGGAAAAAAGGGCCAGGATCTAGCTGCATGTTCCCAGTGTCAGCTAGTAAGGAAAAAAGTGAAAATCAGAGACAGGGATAGAGGGTCCATCTCTCTGATAAACAAGAATTGGAAACAGATAAAGGAGAATGCATCTCCTAAAGAAGGTGGGGAATGGCGCTGGGGCTCTTAATGACTGGTACAAGAAGGACACAACCCCCTCAACTCTAAGATGAGGGAAGGGTGATGGGGTCTCAGCAACAGAGCTAGAACCAGATTAGTGGGGTGAGGGGCTCACAGCAGTCCTATACCAAATGATATGGCTTACAATAGAAAGGAGAACCTCACCAGGATGAGTTATTTCAGATAGCTCCCTCATGTGTTACTTAAGAAACTTCCACCTTTACGTGGAACTACAGCAGTTCTGCTCTTGGGGTCTTCTGCAGTGTAGCAGGTAGCAACGTTCAAAGATAGACAAACTAGTGGAGCAACCTGCAATCATTTTTTATGCTCTGCTGTGCGCAAACAAACCACAGTCATGGTGGAACCCCCACTTCTAGTGAAGTTGTTCAGTGAAAATAATGATTTCCATATAAAAGAGAGCTGCTGCCATTGGTTTGAAAGTAAGCAATGTATCAAACTGACAAGCAAATTTTTATATGTAATGTTATACGTATTAAATTACTTGTTTGGCAAATATGAATGTATCCTGCACAATAAAGCCATAAGAGGATATAGACAAACTGGATCTGAAATCATCCATAGGCAATGGTCCAAATTGCTGTGGTGAAACCCTTTCATATATGTAAGCGGGGGAATGGTCCCACTATTGTGGGGAACTTTCCTGGCTTCTGCACTACCTTGGTGAAGTGGGCAAGGGAAAGGATCTGAGTCCTCGCTCCCACTTCCTTTACCCAGATGCCTCCCTACCCTTGAGGACTCCCCTTCCACTCTCCTGTCTGGCAGAGTCCTCGTAACCCCGACAAGACTGGGCCCAGAATTCCTGGGGGGCTCAACCCCCAACCCTGCTGTGGTCACCTAGAACAGGGGCTAGGGTGTCCCCACTCCGGGGTACTCTCTTTGCACTGGGCACTTCCCTGACCCACTGATCATTACATACAATTTAAATCAAATACAAGTTGTTTAATCAACAATTAATTAAAAAAAAAAGAATAAGGAAAAATGGGAAAGGTTAAAGAAAAACACATCACCCCGCTCTGTGGCAGGGAACGTTACAAACAGTGTCTCTGGAATGTCAGGGCAGTTCACAGTCTGTTCCTTGTAGGTTCCAGGCCTTCTTCTCAGGCCCTGGCTGTGAGGCAGGGATGCTGTGAGTTGGACACTTGCTCTGATGGTGGCCACACACCTCCAGGCTTTAGGTGGTGGGACCTTCTTCCCAGTGTCAGCCCCCCTCCCAGTCTGGACTGCAAGGACCCTTGGCTGGGGGTGTCTTTCTGCACTGGGCCCTTTGCCCAGAATCCCCCCTTGGCTGGCCACAGTTGCTCACCACATCTGGCTCTGTGGCTGCAGCCCTGCTCCGAGCACAGGATCTGCTCTCCCTGGGCTGTGTCTCTGGCTCTGTGGCTGCAGCTCTGCTCCCAACTCTGACCTGCTTCCTGGGCTGCTTTTCTGGTCCCTCGGGCTCTGGCACAGCTCTGCTCCCCAGCTCAGCTTGGGCCTCTGCTCTCTCTTTAGCTCGGCCCCATTCTGTCTGACCCAGGCAATTCCAGCTCACACGGAGGAGGGGAGCCACCCTGGCCTCCTGATTCCCCGATTAGTCTGCTCGCCTTATCAATCAGGCTGACCTGGAGCACTGGCCTTCCCCCATTCTTTTAGTACTAGGAGCTAACCAACCAAAACACCCCCACTGAATGTTAGTAAGGGGACAACTGTCCCTTTACATATAGTACCTTAACTCTGAGGTGGAGGGAGGAGGGAAAATACGTACAGAGCTGCCTTTCTCCTGTGTGACTCCCATTATTCAACTCGAGAGCCTGGTCCCAAAGGGCTAGATGAACAAAAGTAGTTAGGTGTTGTGAGGCTAAATGTCACAGCACCTAACTTTTAGGCACCTAGAAAATCAGTGTGTTTCACAAAGCCTGAGTAAGGCACCTAAACTTCTATATAATACACAGGGAAAGATAGGTGCCCTAAATTGAGATTCACAAAAGTCAGCGTGCTAGGCAGGGAGCTGCCTAAGCTAGGCAATGGTAGATGCCAATGAGAGGGGTGTGTGCTAAGCCCCACCCTTCTCATGGAGATAGGCACCTAAGTTCAGGCTGCAGAAAAGCGCTGAAATCTGCTTGTGATCATCAGCTGAGAAACCTCTCAGAGTTAGGCATCTATGCCGTTTTTGGAACAAGCAAAAAGGGTGTGGGGAAAAGAAGGAGGCGACAACAATGATGACTTCCCTCTTAACTTTTAGCTCAGTGGTTAGAGTACTCACCTGCAAAGTGGGAGACCACTGGCTTAAGTCTGCCTCTGCCCAAGGAGGGGAAGGGATCTGAACAGGGATCTGCCATTTTCAGGTGAGTGCTCTAACCACGGGGCTATGGAATACTCTGATGTGATGCTCCCTGAGACTCTCCTGTTGAAGCTATTGCACTGTGAATAAGAAATTATAGAGTTATTGGAGGTGGGGGACTGGATCCTCATCACCCACCTCTCAGGCAAGTGCTCTGACCACCACACTCACTCTCATGTTTGTGCTTTCACTCGCTCTAGCCCAAATGACTAAGAAGAAAGTGAAATTCCTCCACAGTGAAAGGAAAGGGTTTGTCTTCTTACCCTCCTCCCACAAAGGAAAAACAAAAACAAAAACAGATGCCTGGGCTGAAAGAGAGAAGGCAAAGAGAAAAGCAGGTAGTGCAGGGATGAGTCAACTCCATTAAGAGGAGTCTTGCTGAAACACTGGGCTAGAGGCCAAAAATAAAGCACCCTGCAGCTTGGAGGCCCAGATTGCCTAGGAACAGAAAGGAAGAGAACCATCTCCACAGGAACAGTGAGAGAAAAAACAAACTGCCTTTAAGGCACAGAGCAGGGTTGGGGGAGAGAATAAAACAAGGAGATTGTAAATGCACAGTTCTTTCTAAAGAGCAACAGAGCCAATTTTCCCCATATTCTTCCACAAAACTTTAACTTCACTGATAAATGGATTGTCCATTTTGCACAGTTCCATATTGCAAAGATACTTGTTAATAATAGCAAATACATTGCCTCTCATGCTCATCATGGAAACTGAGGCAGATAAGACACTGATGAAAATCAGAACATCTGGAAAAGCTAGGTGTAGAAGATGTGTTAGAATAGGCCAATATATTTGAAAAATGCACTTTGACTATATGGGTTAAATACAATTAGTCATGCAAGTCACAGGATATTGTTCTGGTTCCCTGGTTGGATGAGCACGGCTTTTTTTATAGGGAAATCTGTGGCATGCCAACAGGCTTTGATATTTTTGGGGAGAGAAGACACGATGGATTTGAGAATTTGGGAAAAATTTGGGCAATACAGGCATTGACCTAGGCATTGTTCCAAGAAAAAAAAAATCAATATGGCTTTTTGTCAACATGCTAAGTTAAAATTTTCTTTTGTCTCATCACTTTCACATAAGCAATTATGTGCAGATGTAGAGCTAGGCAATTAATTGATTTTCTATTTGGCGGTCAAACAGAAGAAAAAACATTTTTAGTTGACCTGAATAATTTTCAGTTTTTCTTGTGAAAATAATAAAAAAAAATGATTTGGGGTTGAAGGAAAGATGTTGGGGTTTTTTGGTGTCTGTGTGTACTCCCCCACATTTTTGCAGTGGGGGGGAGGTTAAATCTAGCTAAAATTTTGAAACTATATGTCAGAACAAACTAAAAAGTCAAAATGTTTTGTTTCTAAAATATCAAAACAAATCATTTCAATTTTTTCAGAATTTTCCCCCATTGTTTTTTAATCAAAACTATTAACCATATTTTCCCTGATTTCCTGAGCAGTTTCACCTGACTCAAAACTGCATTTCATGATGAATAAACTATTTGCTGATACATTTTCTCCCAGGTCTGAGCAAAACTCAGTCACTAGAATGTTCAAAAAAGGTATACTCCATAGGGCAGCAAGTGCAGCCAAAAGGAATTTATTCTGAAATTCGGGTGACCAAGTATGGAATTTTGTTTTTTTACACTATTTGCCCAACTCTGGCTCTGCTACTCAAGAGATGAATGTCTGCTTTGGATTGTAACCAAATCTACTATCTATCTTAAGTGTTTGTACCAGCACACATCTCTGTGGTATCTGTATATCTTCCAGGTTAATAGACTGGCATACCAGAGTCCACTATTTAATTTGCTTCAGCAAGAAGTAGATTTAGTAGAAAGCAAACCATGTTTCAGAACAGCAGTTGGTTAAATGGAACAAAGGTGGTGATGAAAAAAAATGAAGATCAAGAGATAAATCATGAATGCAACAGTGTTCTGTGTGAAATAACAGTTCGGTAAAAATATTGATAGCTAAATTAATAAACTGTAAAAACAAATCAAAGTAAGAACCATCTCTGGCTAATAATGGCTTCTGCAGGTGTGGAGACAGCAGCAGTAACTAAGACTATGAAGGATCTAAAGGGGGAAAAAAGATCACCTATGTTACACTCCCTATTCCACATTAAGTCTTTCTACATCAGAGGTGGGCAAACTACAGCCCGCAGGACCGTCCTGTCCAGCCCCCGAGCTCCTGGCCCGGGAGGCTAGCCCCCAGGCCCTCCCCCGCTGTTCCCCCTCCGCCGCAGCCTCAGCTCACTTGCTCTGCCACTGGCGCAATGCTCTGGGCGGCGTGGCTGTGAGCTCCTGGGGCAGCGCAGCTGTAGAGCCCGGCCTGACTCCGTCTCTGTGCTTTGTGGTGGTGGCGGCAGCAGCGTGGCCTGGCTCCAGCTGGCGTCACGGCTGTAGCGCCGCCAGCTACCTGTGCTCCAGGCAGCGCAGTAAGGGGGCAGGGGGAAAGGGGGGTGGACAGAGGGCAGGGGAGTTAGGGGTGGTGGTCAGGGGGAAGGGGTGTGGATAGGGGTTAGGGGGGAACAGGGGGTTGAATGGGGGCAGGGGTCCTGGGGAGGCAGTAAGGAAGGGGGGGGGTTGGATGAGGTGTCAGAGGGCAGTCAGGGGCAGGGGTTCCGGGGATGGTCAGGGGACAGGGAGCAGGGGGTGTGGATGGGGCAGGGGCCCTGGGGGGGGGGGCATCAGGGAACAGGATTCCCGGGGAGGGCATAGGGCAATAGGAGGTGGTGGCCGGGCCATGACCCCCTCCCCTAACCAGCCCTCCATACAATTTACGAAACTCGATGCAGCCCTCAGGCCAAAAAGTTTGCCTGCCCCTGTTCTACATAATACTTTACCACAAAGTTACTCCATAGTTATGCCATTTTAATTTCTAAGGGAAGATAATCAAGAAAACAGGTTACAGTAAATGGAAAATACTGCATATTTAGGTTCCTGAAATGAGGCACAAATTTTTAAAATGAGGTAACAATACTAGTTGTACAACCTACACATTTGCTCTGTAGTAGTGAAGCATTTACAAATGTTAAAGTGTGAGTGAAAAATATAGGCTAGAATTCAAGGCCACATTTATCCTGCCTGGCTCACAATTTACTGTGAAGGTGACACTGGTATCTTTTCCCCCTTTCCAACAGCCATTGTGATATTTCTGATGAAACAGAAGGGCTCCACTGAAAGTGGACGAAAAAGTCACCAAAAATAAGACCTACACAAAGTTCACCCATCCAATGCAGATATGCTAGATATTTTCTTGATATATATCTCTGACCCTCCATTACCATTTTATGTGAGTACCTCACAACCTGTAAAGTGTTTATCTTTAACAACATCATTATGAGGTAGGGAAATACTGTCATACAGATGGGGAACTGAGGCACACAGAGAGACTATGCAACTTGTTGATCACAAAAGTCTGTGATAGCCAAACCATAGCACCTTAGCAATAGGACTATACCTTCCTCTCTAGATATGGGAATATCTCTCATATAATTCCCTTCCCCACCATTTACCCCATTGGAGGAATTCTGCAGATATTTATATCCTGCTGTGTGTTGTTTTTCAGAATTCATTTCTTAAGTCATTTGAAAGTGTGGAAACAACTTCTGGCAGACATTGTTTATAAATGTCCAAAATATTAAGCAAACTAACTAAATAAATAAATTAAAATAAAATAAAATTGTGCTTGGGGACCTTAAAGGGAGCTTTCTAACTGGGAAGTCTATTGCTGTTGATTAAAAGGGTATCTGGAGCAAAGTTAAATAATACTTCTGGGATTAAATGCTGCAGTTACTAAACAGAGACCAGGAAAAAAGCCAAGTGTAGTTGATTTCCCACAATACATCACTCTTACCATCTGTGAGCAAGATAATGTTCTCTTAAGAGAAGAAACAATTACTAAAGAAGGGGGTTCTGGGGACTGTCTTGATACGTATTTTGTTGTTCAATTAACTCTTCATTTATAGGCTTCCCGAAAGCACTAAAACCAGGCAAACCTAAGTATCGTTGGCTTTGCTAATGTGTATAAAAAAAACTTATACATACTTAGACTATAGCACAAAACATGCAGAGAAAATAAGAGTTTTATTTAATATTAAAAAGTCCAATTTTTTCCTCTTATGGGCATGAGCGAGCACTACTCTCTTGTGATGCTTGCAAGACCCAAAGCAGAACAGCTGCCAAGAGAATGACACAGAACAGTGTGGATAAAAGGGATAGAACATTAAAAAACTGACTCAGAACAACCATAAAATGGAAGCATTTTTGCTTTCCTGTCATAAAATAACATGCATTCTAGCGAAGCACCTCAAGATCTGGTGACAGGAAAGGGTTGCAGGGCAGCAGGATTACATGCATTCACACCCTCACCTCCTGAGCAGCGATGGCATTCACTATGACTGGAATGGCTGTGTCCGATATAGTAAAGGTTTTAAGAGTTATACATGTTAGAAGTCTAGACCTGAGCAGGAACAAAATGAAACTACTCAAGTGAAACAAAGTGAAAAATAGAACACCGAGGAGTCAAGGACAAAGATTTTCTCCTCCTTCCTTCTTGGCTTTATCTTGCCAAAAACTATAAGTGCAAACTGCAAAGTGCAAAATAATATTTTATTTACCATCATCTGATGTTTCAGGAAACACCTTACTGAAGCTTAAAATGTACTGGCCTAGATTCTCTGCTTATGTAAACTGATGCAGATCTATTGACTTCAATTAACACCATCTCTGAATTTGGCCCTTTATTTTTAAATTTTTATACTTTAATTACAACTAGAGAACAATTACCTTGCCTGTGTATTACACAGATAATGAGGCCCTGTCCTAATGTATTATACTCTATAATTTGCTAAGGATTCAGAAATTATACACTATAGATACCCTGCTTAATCTTCCACACCTTCAACCTGCTCCTTTCTTTCCTGTATTTGCAAATTCCAACACAGTAAGTTTCAGCCATTATCAGCATTTTTCTACAAACTTCTGCCAAAGATTTGTTAGCCTGCATGACAAGAGCATATTTATATTTTCTTCTTGTATTTTATTTTGCAAATCCATAAACCGTATAATATTTCCCTCTTCAATGGTATGAACCTGGCATTTTTAGCCAGCCTGGGATTAACTTTTCTGTGTGTTCATGAAGCATTAAAGCTTTGCTATACGAAACAGCTCTCTCTGACCTCAGCTAGGAGAAACAGAATAACTTTAAGCATGCTCTTTTTATTAACAGATTTTTCCATTTGTAATTCCTTTTCCAAATCCCTCCCTTGTTGCTCTTGCTGTTAGTCTTGCCTGCTAGTCAATGCCTTGCTGGATCATCATTCGGCTCCTTGTGTGTTTGTGATGCAGCAAAGATAATTGGATGAATCAACTCAGCCCCAGCCATTTTATTTATTTCAAATTTGTTTTGAGCTTATGTCGGTTTGACAAGAACAGATTTAAAAGGTCAGAAGCCTAGAGATGGGATAGTTCTCCAGAAGATGGGCAGCATTATCCTCCCATGTTGCCTGTGACATTCTAAGCAGTCATGCTACAGATACCCTTTTAGCTATTATGGTAATATCAAGCATGAGGATAGCCACAAGTAGGGCAAGTATCTTAGTACCTTTTCTTCTATATGTACATCAGAAGCTCCCACCTATCAGTACATAATTTTTAAATCAGCTGTACAAGGCTGGCCATCCTCATTAAAACCCTCCTCCTTACCTCACTAAATCCCGCTTCCTGAATTGGGGTTCAGGGTTGCTACTGTGAACTTACAGCTAATTTCAGGTCTTCTGCTCTCTGCACCAATCATATGCTCTCTAATCTGCTATGGGGTGGGGCCACTTGCAGCCCAGAGACTCTTGCGCTACCTGTTGCACTTCAGAATTTGGAATGATTCCAGAATTCCATTCTCGCTTCTCTTTTAATCTTCTCTCATAGAGGTGGGAGCATTCCAAAATATGTAATGTGAAAAAAACAACAACATGCAAAACTCTGGTCTGCAACAGTGGGTAGCGGTGGGACACCAGATCTCAGCACAGAGCCCACAACCCAAGAATACTGGGGAGGAGGGCTGTGGTGAGGATCACCAGTATGAGACAGAACATCATCAGCCAAGTACCATGGGCAAAGATTTAAAATACTAGTGGCTCAGAACTACTGAGATGCCTCCCCTACTCACAGCTCTGTAGGTTTCCCCATTATCAGAGGTACAGAATCTCAGTATTTGCATGGACATATAAGACATGACACAAAATACAGATGACCTTTCTTCCCAAATCAGTGCTCTGTTCTGACAGCAGTGTCTGCCCTCAGCAGAGCAGTAGAAGATGTGCATGGCCTTGCAGATCAGTTTCTTAGTGAAGGAGAAATGCGTGACATGGAGTCTGGGTATATTCTAAGTGTAATTTGTTTTACTTACATGTATAAACCAGTCTTAGAATAAAGATGATCTCTTCTGCCAGGAACTTCTACCTAACACCAATGCCCAGTTCCCAAAGAGCAATTCTGTCTCAAGAATGAACTCTATTCATAGACAAAAGCAGAGAGCAAACTCTCATGCTACTCACACAGCACCCTCTCCAAGGCCCAGTGCCTATATGCAGAACCTTGCATAACAACAATAGCAGCAACACAGTGAGTCTTCACAAAAATGAAGATTTCTTCACGCACTTAAAAACAAAAGAAAAATCAAACAAACCAGCCTTGGAAGACTATGTGTGACACTACCAGCCAATGATGCCTTCTGTAACAATATAGAAACATGTGATGATGATGATGATATTGTCCACATTTTCCCCCCAATGTGTGCTGTTTATGATGAGAAAGATTTGCACGTCTGAAGCTACTGTCTGTGCATATTCAATACTATAATTCCTAATTTCTCAGGTTGTGTCTAAACCTGGCAAGGAAAAATCTGTGCCCAAGATATTTAAAATGGCTCCTAAATATATATATAGGCACCTAAATTTGGCACCACATTTTTGAAAGTGCAGAGTACTCAGCGTGTATCATTGAATCATCTTCTTGATAGTGCTGGTATTAGTGCTTTGTTGTTCAAACCATGCTATCCTGGTGTCTTCTCAGTGACATATAGCAGCCTAGCCTAGCACAAGCCACCTTTAATTACATTTAATCTGAAATCACAGTGATGGAGTAATCTTGCACTTTGGCTCTTAAGCTTGGTTGGCATCAATGAGGTTTGTTGCTAGCTCAGTTCTGGGAGAGTTTGCTCATTTTCTTGTCCAATGTTAATTCTGAACCTAAGAGGCACGATCACTCTTGCAATGAAGAATACATATTAGGTGGAAAGGCAGAATTTGGAGTTCAGAGCCTCAAGTTGTTACACATTGAGAAAAGGTACTGCAGTAGCACTGTGGGGTACCAAATGGCAAACCAGGTGTGTGCAGTTTAATTCACTGCCTTCGTTAGGAGTGACAATTAGTGACACATGTAAAAAAAAAATCAATCCACTTCTGTTTAGGTGCTTGAATATGGGAATAAAAAGTCTAACTTTAAGTATCCAGGTATGAAAAATTTGGGCAGATTCTGAACTTGATCCTGCTCCCAGTTCAAATCAATAAAACTTCCATTGATTTCCATGGGTGTGGAATTGAGCTCTTAAAGTGCTTTATTTTGGCGAATCTCAAAATGTTTTTACTAACCTCAATGAATTAAGACACATGACTGCCTTGTGAAATAGGTAAGAATTATTTACACCCATTTTATATTTGGGCAGATTCAGGCAGAGGGCGTTAATAGACTTCCTGTAGGTCACAAATGAGCTAAGGGAAGAGTTAGAAACAGAGACCTGGAATCTTTTTAATCAGTCTTCTCGCCTAGTTACTAACTGACATGCACTTGCTTAATTATTTTGTATATTTTCAGTGTATGTCTATTCAATGGCAAAAACTATGTTAAAGCAGAGTTAAAATTGCTTGGCGGTATGTCATCCCATTGAAAAATATTGAGTTGTTCAACCTCAACTCTGTTAGAGGGACACATCGGGGCACTGAAGGAGGAGGACATATACATCTTTGCTCTGTTAAACCCACAATTGCTGGAGCATATAAACCCTTTACCTCTTCTTACAAATCCATTCACTCTCATCCACAGGATTCCTTCTAACATGTTTTTGTTGTTGTTGTCCTTTAATAAAGGTTGCTCTTTGAGCAATGTCTCAGTATGCCCTTGGTGCTATAAGATTTGGGAGGTTCCAGATCCTGGAATACACTCAGACACTTAGCCAACGCTTTATACAGAATACCACCAATACAATTTAAGAACCACTTCACGGCCTTTTAAACTCGCTTACACTAAGGGTACGTTTCACTACCCACCAGATCAGCGGGTAGTAATCGATCTATCGGGGATGCGATAAATTGATCCCCGAATGCGCTCCCTGTCGACTCCGGAACTCCACCAGAGTGAGAGGCAGTAGTGGAGTCGACGGGGGAGCCATGGCCGTTGATCCTGCGCCGTGAGGACCTGAGGTAAATCAATCTAAGATACTTCGACTTCAGCTATGCTATTCACGTAGCTGAAGTTGCGCATCTTAGATCGATCCCCTCCCGTAGTGTAGACCAGCCCAAACTCATCCCAACCTACACTTTCACTTAAAGCATTAGAATCCACTCATATTCCACCTCACTGCTGACAATATCCTTGGTAATACAAGCCCATACCCTGCTACTGGCATACCCCACACAACACTTTACAGAAATGTTGCATACTGCATCCTGAAGCCTAAGTACACATGCAGCTCTTCCCTTTCCTCACACACGAGAGGGGTGGAAAACATAGATCTCCTCATATCACAATCACAACTCTGTCACACACCTCAAAGTAATAGACAGATCTCATAAACACACCTCTACCAAGCAGAATTAACTACTGCCTCCATCACTCAGTACAGCTACACTGGACACTGACCACACTTACTTTACCTAGAGTGCAGGCAGATAACGGACACTTAGGCCTTGTCTACACTACAGAGTTTTGTTGACACAAGTTATGCCGACATACAACCACCACTGTAATTAAATCGTTGTTGCATGTCTACACTATACTCCCTAGTGTCAGCAGAGCGCATCCACAATAGCAGCTCTTACATCGATACAGAGAGCAGTGCACTGTGGGTAGCTATCCTGCTGTGCAACTGGCCACAGGGTGCTTTGGGAAGGGTTGAAATACCTCATGGAGCAGGGACAGTGTCACATGATGAAGGTTTCTCAAATCCCACCATTCCATGGGCATCCTACCAGATTGCCAGCCGCTTTTCTGCCCTGGTAACCTGCAACCCAACCATCTCTCTCAGAAAGCATGGATCCCACACTGCTGTTCAGTATTGTGCTGTGCATTATGAACACAAGGCTATAAGAGGAGCCCAAATGGGGCTATTTGGCTGGGGTATGCCTTGAAGGAGCATAGTAACACTGAGTTATAGTAATGTGTGTTGCTGTAGTGTGCTGAGCCTCATTTACTTACTCACTACTACTTGAATCTTGATTTTTTGATAATCTTGTTTTCACTACAAATACATGTATTTGTTCATGTATGGCTGTGGTATTAAGCAAAGTGATGTCCTGAGATGAATCATACAAGCTACTGTATTACAACAGGCCTTTACGGAATGGCTCCAAGGGACATACCAACTCTGAGTCCTATCATTGAGCAAGGTCTGTGGAGGCCTGGAAGTCAATGCTTTTGATGGCAGAGGCTGGTGATTTCAAAGAACTGGTCCACAGCAGGCACAGACAAGACTATTTCATGCTAAGGAAAGGTAGTGGTGAGGTTTCTCATAACCCTGTCATCCTTCAGGACTGTCACAGGATGTTACAATCCTCTGACATATGAGCAACTCTTAAAAGAGGTTAAGAAAACATCAAGGTGCCTGAATTGTTACTTGATGTATATACCATGAACAGATTGTTCAAAGCTGATCAATTTTGTGTTTAAAAATTAATAAAATATCTATTATTAAAATTGTTAATAGCCTAGACATAAAAAGGGGTAAACTCAGAAACTTTAAGGAAACTTGTTTACCAGAGTTAGAAATGGATGTAATCAGAAAATAGTCTGATCTCTATATAGAGCTGTGACTGGTCTTGATTATACTTTAAAACAAAAAGTCACTTTAATGCAAACTATTCCACAAATTAATCAATATGCTGTATTATCTGTATGATAATATATTCAACACAGTTGACATTTACATTAATTGGAGGTAATGAAGAAAATATTTTTGTTGTTTGTTGGATGGAGCTAAATGGGCTGGAAATTCAAATGAATTAAACATCATTACTACATACACTGTACACCTGTTCATAGTTCTATTGACAGCTTGATATTTTTATTAGGTGCATGCACAGCAATACGACAAGAACAAACGACCATTTTTACGCTCCCAAGATAAAAGTAAACAACCAGCGCTTTGTGAGTGGGGTTGCTTAAACCACAGAGCTATGACAAGTGCTTAACTAGCCCCCAAACACCTCCACTTAGTCATGACTTCTAGTTTTATAAATTATTTACAGCTTGCTAGATGCAAAGCTGGTGGAAAATGTCTTTCTTAGCCGCTTGATCGACAGAATAATTATACTGTGTTTTTGTTTTAAGCACTGTTATGCAGAATCGTAATGCCATAAAAAGTAAATAGGAATTTTATGAGCTTTTAACTTTGACAAGGTCATGCTGAAGCATGCCAAAGTAGTGTCATGAAAAACCATAGCCATCATTAGCTGTGTCCTGTAAGTATAGCTGTACCTCCAACTGCATTTGGGCAAGAATATGTACTTGCTTCTACATACTGCTTTAGGGTGAATTGTTGTGGACTTGTACATCAATCCTCCTCCCTCCCTCTACCAAACTGTATACAGATACACATAGTGGTATGTTGCCCAGAATTTTTCATACTTTATTTTGAATTATTATTAGTGGATACCTAGAAGCCCCCATAATAGACTAAAGACTCAGGTGGTAGGTGTTTCACAAACAGAACAAAAGGACAATTCTTGCACTAAACTGCTTAGAAATCTATTCCAGCTGGTAGATACTTTATGGAAAATACATATAAATTGAATATGCAATCCAGTATAGTTCTATAGAAATTCAGTAGGGATCTATAGAAATTACTCTTAAAATGTATATGGCTTGATTTTCTGAGTTGCTGAGCACTCGATTCCCAATGGCCTTGATGGGAGATATGGGTGTTCAGTACATCCGACACTAAGGGTATAGAGAATGTAAAAGAGAATACTATCCTTTCTTTAGAATGTTTACCACACTAAAAAATTAAATAGAGAATTATATCCTTGCTGTAGAAATCTATAGATTGGCTTAGAAATTCCAGCGAAAGGTCACACTCCCCAATGAAAAGCCGAATGAGCTTTCCATGAAGAAGTACTTAATTTTCAATGTACGGGGCCAAATTTTGAGCCTGGACAAATCCTGAGCCCGTTTGTCAGATTTCTACAGCCTGGCCTGCTCCAGACCTGTGGACCATTCATCAAAACCTCAGTGGGGAAACTCCAAGAAAGTGACACTGGAGAAAAGCTCTAGGTCTACTCAGGCTGCCTGCTTCCATGCAGAGGGAGACAGATGGGAGGAATGTGACTGTCTGTTGTCTTGGGGGGAGGGAGAGGGGAGTCAAACTCTTTTCAGTTCAGTCACACCTGGGGGGTTAAATCAAGGGATCAGTTGGCACCGCAATCCTACAGATCCAGCTCACCCGGTAGGTCTGAAATAGAGTACAGGCCCACACAATATGGGGTCCCACAATCAAGAAAGCTACTTTTTTTGAAGGGCTCTTATTCAGCTTCTAGACCTCTCTCTCACAGGGCTGCACACCTCTGTAGGGCTCGCTTCAGTCACAGTTTTGCAGCTAACTCTGCAGTTTCTATGCAGAAGAGGAAGAAAAGTGGGATCCACAGAGGGCCAACGAGGGGTGGGCAACTTATTTGATTGAGCCGTGCTCCCTTTAATCCAGAAAGCACTCCTGCAGAGTCCTTCAGTGCTGGCCTTACTATTCATTAAGAACAGCCAGGCTGTTGCAACTCCTCCCACCCCCATACAATGCTTACTCCCATATAATGGAGGGTGAGGATTTGGCCCTTAGAACAGTTCCATCCAGCAATATCTCAGGTCCTGTGCAAAAATAAAAATATATAACCCTTATTGACAATATCAAGCAAAAATGAATTCTGTTCTGAGAGTCTATTTCAGAGAGCCAGTGTGATCCAGTAGACAGGGAATTGGATTGAGAGCCAGTGAACCTGGGTTCTAATCCCTGCTGTGTGACCTTGGATAAGTCACTTCTCCTCTCTGTGCCTGTGTTGCTTCTCCCACTCTTTGTCTGTCTTGCTTATTTAAACTGCAAATTCTTCCAGGTAGGGACTGTCTCGTACTATGCCTAGTACAATGGGGCCCCAATCTTCTTTAGGGGCTTCTAGGAGCTACTACAAATAAATGACAAAATCAACGAAGTAAGATTGATTCCCTCCACATCTACAATCACCCTCTCCTTGCCAGCAGGCTTAAAACTTTGAACAGGTGATTTTTGAAAGCAGGTCTGACAGAACTAAAGAAGAAAAATTTCAAAGCAGAAGATTCTTCCCTGATAAAGCCCTGCCTTCTGTTCCCAATTTTACAGGTCAGTGCTAGTAAATAAATAAATAAAACATCAACAGCTAAATTGTTGTGGCTGTCCACAGAGAATCACTTAATAGATTTATAGATTTTAAGGGACCATTATGTTAATCTAGTCTGACCTACTGCATAACACAGGCCATAGGACCTCACTCAGTAATTTCTGCATCAAGCCCATAACTTCCAGCTAAGTTATAGCATATCTTTTAGAAAGACATCCAGTTTGGGCTGGTTGAAAAATTTCCATCACAACTGTTAGTCAATAGAAAATTGGGTTTTCAATTAAATAATTGTTTTTCACAGAAAGTACTGTGAAACCAAAAATAAAATGTTTAGCTGAAGACTACAATTTTTATTGAGTAGCTTTTTTCTGATCCCTTTCCAATTTATCATTATCCTTTTTTAAGTGTAGACACCAAAACAGGACACAACCATTCCAATAATGGTTTCGCCTACGCCATGTACAGAAGTAATACAGCCTTCTCATTCCAATTTGCTATCCACCTCTCCAAGTATTCAAAGATCACATCTGTCCTCTTAATTACAGAATTGTATTGAGAGCCCATGTTCAGTTGGTTATCTGCCATTACCCCAAAGTCTTTTTCAGTGTCAATGAATTCCAGGATATAGTCCCCTATCTTATAACTGTAGGTGCCTATCATTTCCCTAGAAGCCCAACCTTGCATTTGGCTATCTTAAATTCATATTGTTCAAATGAGGCCACTTTGCCATGCAATCCAGATCAATCTATATAACAGGTCTTCATCATTATTTGCCACTCCACCAATTTTTGTGTTATCTGCAAATTGTACAAGCAATGATTTGATATTTTCTTTCAGACCGTTGATAAAGATATGAAATAGCTATTTTATTGCAGTTCCTAGGGGAGACAGGCAGTCTGCCTGGTAGTAAAGATCCATGCCATCTAGAGCTTTATAGAGACAGATTCAAATTGAAGTACAGAGGGAGCCAGTGGAACTTTTGAAGATCAGGTTATCATTTGGTCTCTACTGCTAATGCTTCAAGAATAGTTCCACGCAGATAGTATTGCAATAATAAAATCATGAGATCACAAAGTATAGATAATTGAGCCAACATCAACATCAAAGGAGTGGGTGCCATTGCCCAGTGAACATATTTTTCTGGTCTGATTTTTCAGCTTGATTAAGATTATGACTTCCTCTGCTGAAGGCTTTCAATTGTGGTGGAAGAGAATGGACTGGGCCCTATACTCAGATTTTTTTCTGCATTATTCTGGGTCTGAACCTGCAGTCACAATGCAGTACTGTCTCAATAAAAAATGCAAAATTGAGTCTTCTTTAAACTTGTCCCTTGAACATACGATTAAAATAATGGTATAATGCAGAATCTATAATATATTGTTTGTTTCTGTGAGTTTATAAAAATTAGGTTAATAACTATAGTAATGGTATATTTGTTTAGTAGGATCTAATCCTGATCCTCTTTAAGTCAAGGACAAAATTTTCTTTGAATACGTATATAGCACCCATCACCATAGTATCTGAGTGCCTCACAATCTTTAATGTTTTTATCCTCACCATACCCCTGTAAGATTAGGGAAGTACTATTATCACCCTTTTACAGATGGAAAACTGAGGCACAGAGAGTCTAAGTGATTTGAACACCAAGGATGTCTATCGTAGAAAGGGAATTAAATATAAGTCTCTCAAGGCCTAAACTAGTGCCCTAGCCACAGAACAATTCTTTCTCTCTTGGGTCTAGGACCTTGTTTGCCACCACCTATGAGCCTATCTGTTCTTTCCTCCTGTTCTGTTTTTAATGTGGATTCCATATCATGACTGAAGTGGCAGGAAATGAAGTAGCCACAAGTATCCACATTATGTGGTGTCAGGTTAGTCTTTGGCTTTACTCATGTTTATAACTATCTTATAGGTGCCTTTTTTATAATCATTGTCTAATGTGATGTTGCATGAGTTCATAGCTTTGTACAGAAGATTCTTAGCCACAGAGCATTGTGTATCAGGCATAAGTGAAACTTGGTAAGTGACAGAGGCGTAGGAACTATTATTGCCACTTTCTTTGGAGGTTATTATATTGTTGTTATATTATGTGATCTTTATTTCAGCCGATTTTCTATGAGTCACTTCAGATATCCACTTAGTTTCAGTGAACAGCTGATCATTAAAATCTCTTATTTGATTAATTCCTCTTCGGAGCAGAATTTTATTTCCTTATCCACAAGGCTCTTTTCCACTACTAATTTTATTTTTTGAAATAAAATTAACAGATTTTAGGGTCAGATGGGGCCACTGTGACCATGTATTCTGACATCCTGTATAACACACGCCACAGAACTTCCCTGAATTAATGCCTGTGTCAACTGAAACCTATCTATTAGAGAAAGATCCAGTCTTGATTTTAAAAAAATCCAATGATAGAAATTCCATTACAACCTTGGAAAGTTGTTTCAAAGGTTAGTTACCCTCCTATTAAAAAACTGTACCTTATTTCCAGCTGAATTTGTCTAACTTCAACTTCTAGTCATTTTACTTTATTAAAGCTTTGTCCAAACACAGCATAGGGAGGGTATATTGCACAGGTGTGTTATATAACTAAAAGGCTATATATAATCAATATGTCCTGAGAGTGAATAAAATAAATCTATAGATGAAATGAATATATGGGCACACACATTTTATTGCAGAGAGTCTCAAGTAGAGAAGAATAAGGAATATGTTATATAATTTTAGTTATGTCCTTTCCCATTACAGACAAAGTGGTGATAAATGTTCTTCCTACACACGCCTACCCTCATTCAGTAGCCCTATTTCATCTTCCAGGATCATTATAAGTAAAGTATGTACGTAAAAACGCATAACAGTAGCACTGGCAGGGCTCAAGTATCAGTTCAGGTTTCCCCGTTGTCTTGTGCTCAAAATACTGCCTCTCACAGCCTTGAGATGAATGATGGTTCAACGGTGCTTCCTTTGATCCATTCATATGAGGGTAAATTGTTCTGAATAATGACCTTTTCCTTCCTTCATTCCTACTTGGAATATCTATTACTAGATACCTAGGAAAGGACTATTTCATCTCTGCTGTGATGGGAGATTATAATAAATGTAAGACTGAAAACTGGGGTCCTTTAAATATAAAAAGATTTCTATGACTCAGACTCAAGCTACTGGCAATTGTCTGGGACCATTTGTTTTCAGAATTCTGCACAAAAGTGGATTCCAGCAGTAACTGCAATAGAAGTTTCATGAACAAGTATACAGTATATATTATAAGGGAAATGCTGTCAGAAAGAGTAGAAACAAAATCATTTGCACAGTATTTCCGTAGTAACTATTATAGCCTAATTAGAAGCTGTTTTTGATAGAGGATACAAGTGCTTTTTATGGCATGTAAGTGCAAATAGAAAGGGCAAAAACATATAATACCAAGGTTTAACCTCCTGTTTTGAGAAGACATTTGCCAAAATTACCTTCTGTATGGAATTTCTAGTACAGGAGATCAGCAAGGGCAACCCAGGAACATAGAGGAAAAAAATGTTTTAGAGGGGAATGTAGCTGCTGGTGAGCATCGCTCACAGGGGGCAGTTTAAGAAAGGGAAATCTAAAGGCTCTCCTCTGATGTTACTTGATGTTGATAAGTCTTGGATAATCGTATTTGCCGTGCAAAGAATTCTCTTTCCCTTGATGGGAACATGAAATGCAATGGGTAACTCAATAACTGGGAGAAAGTTCTTCGCCCAATATAGTACAGTCTCTGAAATTCATCGAGGTCTACCAACGTTTGGAAGGCGCAAAAAAATGCTGTGAGTTTTCAGCACGAGGTAAGTGTCCGTGGGCTCTTGGGGAAGAGAACTCTAAAATACCCTTGCAGAATGTTCCCAGTGTAAATAGGGATAGACCTCAACATAGATGCAAAAATAGTTAACAAAAGTATTTATTATTATTATAATTTTGTTATGACAAGCATGCCTTCACCCTTTCTGAATTTTAGGATATAATCATTTTCATTCACATGATGCTTGGATATGATATCTCGTATGCTCATGATTTTGCTTACCTGTTTAATTAAATGAAATGTTTAAGCTAATTAAGGAAATTCCTAGGAAATCTCTGTTTTCTATTAAAACAGTGACAAGCACCAAAAGTGTCAAAAAAAGTGGACTCTATTTAGTCGTATTTATTACCTCCAACAGTATTTACACAAATTCTGGGATGCAGCTTTATAACTTCTATTTTGCTTTAACTTTCTATATTAACTGTCCTTAATTGGGGAATATCTGCCAATATTTTATTTTATACTAGGTTTTGAAAATGTATATCAGTATTGGGTATTGTAATTTTTACCTCGTAGAGAATATACAATAGGAGTGTTCAACTGCAAATTTTAAATGTATTACAAATGGTAGGTTGTAAATCTAGAATCTATTTGGTTAAAAGGTTACCAGTTAATAAGAATGTCTTCTCAAAGAACAGGACACCTCCTGTACATACAGAACACCAGTTTGACACAGACATTGGCTTTATCTTAAGAAAACAAACTTGTAAGATACCTATGTTTTAGAAAAAGATTTGGTGTTTAAAAGAATGGTATATCCTGAATAAAGAATTATCCTCACAAAGAGAAGTGATGCTTAGGCTGTGATATCAGAGCTATAAACTAAGGCCTGGTCTACATTAGAAAATTAGGTAGGTTTCATTATATCAGTCAGGGGTGTGAAAAATCCATTTCCCTGAGTGGCATTGTTAATCTGACCTAAACCCCTGTGTAGACAGCACTAGTACCATCTTTTAGCTGTTGGGGAACTACTGTAGTCTTTTAAGTGTAGACAAGCCCTAAGTCATAAAATGGGCTTCCTCATCCCAACTCTTTGCAAGGATAAATTCTTTAGTTTTAAACTCACAAAGAATTCTTGAAAAATCATTCTTGAAACTGATGTATATATATAAATACCATTATTATATGCTAAAGTCTTCCTTCTTTAAATTTTGAGAACATTTATGCCTGGTAAATGTTTTACAGAAGATGATGAAAACGTTTGTTGTCCCTCAAATGATTTAGATGGTATAAATTTCCTTTGAGATGTTTATTTGAAACTGTTTGTATCTAAATGCAAGCCCTTCATATAACAACTGCCTGATACCATTATTATGTGAATAATAAGTTGTTTGGTGTACAAACAAAGCAAGGTCGTTTGATACTATAACAGGTTTTTGGTATAAGAAAACATTTGAGCATAAAATATTGTCCTTAATTGGGGAATATCTGCCAATACTTAAGCAACTCCTTACCAAACTCAAAAAGACAAGAACATTATCTCCAAGGAACTTTAAGAAAAGACAATACCTTCCTTTGATGGCCATTTAATTTTAAAGATTTTCTTTAAACAATCATTTAATTAAAAAAATTATTCTGAGAGCTGCAAGACTTTTATATAGGAAACAAAAGTGTTTGGACTCATTTGAAAGATATTTTCAAATTCTATTAAACTCTGATGGAATTAAAGGGCTATCTTAATAAATTAACTGAATAAAAGAAAGAGTTAAAACTCTGTCTTTAAAGATATCCTGATAATTTTCTGCCACAAAAACTAAAGCAATCTAATCATAAAGTTGAAGAACTACAATCCTACTGCATATGCATTAATGGCTTACATATTCATGATCTAAAATGTTACCAAGATCATCTCATTAAGGTGCTGAGCCAATGAAAGGTGACAGTGGCTGAAATTTGAATACAGCTAAGTCCCTGGAAAAGGTATGACTTCCATCTTCAGGTTACGGAAATTCCTCTGACCTGAGACATGCAGTCTTATCCTTGTTCTTGCAACATTATTACATTTTTCTAAGCCCTTATGCGCTCTCGTTTCCATTTTTATACTCTCTTACACTCTTAGTTCAGCTTGTTCACCTCATCTCATCATACCTTTAAGCTAATATCTCTACAAGCAAGCAAACAGTAGCAGTTACAAAACAATAAGATTACAGAAGCCACCACACCGCATCAAGACAAACCAACCTTCTAGCTTAGCACTGCTTCTGCAACACGATGACATCACTGAGACTTCAGCATCATTGGTGAGATGGAGTTTGCAAAAATACTGCCAAAGGATTAGATTTAAGATTTTGTTGTAATAAATGTAATGGGAAATTGAGAAGCTATTGAAATTTAAGATACTAACAGCTTCTCATGTTAAACACCAGATCGTTTAGACTATATTGTTAGAAAGGAGACTTAAATTTACTTTGGTAAATATAGAGTAATATTGGGATTTGAGTTTAAGATTCTAAATTATTAATCTGCTTATTATAATACCACTCCTTGAATGGCTTCTTTTAAGTAACTGACTTAAATCCTTTCTTCCGTTTCACAGGACTTAGTCAAAATTACTTACCTCTGCTCATTTAAACTATTTATGTTATCCATGACAAACAAAACAGGATTCAATCACCCTTAAATTAAATTAATATGCCCATTTATAAACTGTTTCAGCTATATATGTTACAAAAGACTCCCAATTTGGGGCATAATATACTTCGGAGGCAGACCCTTTGCTAAGGTGTAATCTCTACTGAAAGCTCTCCACTGAGAGGCATATGGAAGAGATTGTATTTAAAGTAACTGTTGGTTACTGAATGTCTTCTATTTTGTCCTCCCCCCCTTTTCTTTTAATAATAAAACAGTCATAGTGAATAATGGTGATGATTTACCTTGTCTTTAATTACAGTGCCCCTTAAGGCGTGGCAAGAACTCCAAGTGACTAAACATTGGGGGTCATATCCTTGAATCAGCACTCCGAGAAACAATTAAGATTTGGCCTACCATTTCTTGCTTTTCCATACTATAAATTTGTAGTAATTTTTGTGATAAAATTATTTGGTGCTCAACATCTTAAAACTCCTCTTTCTGCCCCACACATTGATCTCACATTTGCTTTCCCCTAAACCTGTCCAGAACAAGATTCTGTCTGTGGAATCCATGAAGAAACTCTGTAGCACCAGACCATTCCTTTGGGTCTCTGACAGCCTAAGACTACATCAATTTTCCCCTGTGGAATAGGTGTGGTTAATATGTATCCCCCATGGAACAAATCTGATGTGCTCCCTGGCCATCAACAGATTCCTGATCCCATGCAGGTGGCGCCACAGGATTTGGACCAGGAGAGCAGTACTTCAGTGATGGTTGACCCTTTGCATGGGTCATGGGTGATCCATGCAGAAGGGTCCTCTAACTCCTGTGTTTGGGAGCCTGAATGGGTCCCAGTGTACCAGGTAGTAGCAAGGATACTCGATAGTAAATGTTTTGTAATTACATGTTAAATGAATCGCTATGCTATATCTACCTTATAACCAAAAGTGCACAGTGCACCATTAGTTCCATAAAATTAAGCATGAAGTTTACAAAAAGGGGACTGTAAAATGTGAGATCCATATTAACAATTATCTCACAATGATGCTGATGACTAATATAGAAAACACCATGGGATGGAGAATTTTGCTTGAAATTCCATGGCATGATATGTCCATGAGCTAAATAAAACTTTTTTCTTCAGAAAAAAGTTGAAACCAAAACCTTCTTTGGGAAAGAGTCTGTTTTGACAAATTTCTTGATGAAAAGAAATTTAGATTTTTTTAAATTATCTAAATATTTTATCGTGTCATTTTCAAAATGAAAAACTCTGGGTGTCCAGTACAAAATAATGGCTTGTTTAGAAATTAAAGTTACTTATAGTAAAAATAAATTGCTCAACGTAAAAATTAATGCTATGAAATTATTGAAACAAAATGTTTTGAACAGAACCAACTTTTTTCCATTTTTTGGTTCACAAAATTTTTTGATATTTTGATTTTTCATCCTGATTTGAGATATGAAAATTATTCAAAATCTCAAAATGTTCATAGGCCAGGAAAACCATTTCCTGCCCAGCTGTATATAGAAATACATGGGTCAAATTCTGTTCTCAGTAATACCCATGTAAATACAGAGTAATAGAGCAGAATTTGAGTGACGTATTTGTAAATACTCTTCAAAATCCTTCCATATCATTTTCATTGAATCAGCTATTACTCTTGATTTAGAATGATGCAACTGTGAGCAGAACTTGGCCTCCTGCTGGGAAGTACAAAGCTATATGAATAATATAGTAGCTACCACTGAGAGCATCATTCACTGAATGGAGCAGTTGAAATAGTGTCAGGGGAGACTAAGTCTCACAAGGCAGATTATGACTAGAATTCAAGTTCTATTAGAACTCTCTGTCTCCAAGTTATTTTAAAGCTTAATTTCCTTTTTAAAAATAACAATGTAATTGTTTTCTAAACAAAACTTTTTACATAATAGGATCAGCTCACTAGTAATATAGTAAGGTATTTGTTCTGCTGCTAGGACAGTTTTTTTGTATTCAGTTTTTAGACTCCCTTAAAGGGGAGTGCTCTCCTCTGGCCACCTTCCCCCGGTTTGAGCTTAGAAGTGTCCTGCTTCCCCAGTGTGGGGCCCATCTCCTTAGACTGGAAGAGCTGAACGAATACTTCCTCTACATTAGAGACAGTAAAGCAATTCCATTTTGAGGTACTGACTAATCCCTTACATTTCTATCTCATTTTGTCATTAGATATCTAGACTGTGAATATCAGTCTATGTCACATAAGGCTCCCCCTTGTGCTGCATGGCATCTAGTGATTCCTTTATTGAGGAAGCTAGGCTGCTAGCCTCTGATGGCAGAAAATTTATGTGGAGTTTGGCTTCGGTAAGAGAAGCCACTGTTGAAACCACATGAAAATCCCCCTCCACCAAGGGACCTGAAGGTGGCTGGCATAGGATTCAGTGTATCACACAGGAAGCCTCCCTTGGCTGAGCTGAAATGTAAAGCTATTCCTCCCTGGCAGGTGGTGGTACCTGTCCTGCGCTCCCCATCCACTTGAGAAGAGTCTCTTTTCCAGGACAACCGCCCCCATGAATGCAGAAGTCTGCAGTTTGCACACCCTGAACCTATAGGGCAGAAACAAACTTGCTCTTCACCTGATACTATGCACTGAAACAGAGAAGGCATTAAGTGAAATTAGATACCAACTAATTCTAGGTTCATTGTTGCCACATTTCTAGGGTTTGTAAATGAAGGAACTTTTTTCTCAGGAACATACTGCAGAATTTCCCACCACACTATCAAGTCTAGAATAATGATCTTTATCCTATGCTTTGATGGGAGAAAAAAACAGCCTGGCACCATGAAAGACTGTATCTCACCATGCACTTCCACAGCAACTTCATTGCATAGGGACACTAAGGCCAATAGAACCTAGGTTCAAACTCTTAGAATGTATTCACCAATGGGCACTCCATTATGCAATTCATACTGCTCCATGTCAGACAGAGCACCAGACTGGCTACCTTCAGGGTACAAGCTATCTGTTAGGATGGTAGCATGGCTCTGATCATGGGCTGGAGGAAATGTACCGCCTTACGTCATTATTCCTAGGATTCTAGCACTCATTGCTGAAGACTCTGGTGGCTGTTATTTGAATTTTGAAAATGAATGTTTACTAGGATTTGCAATAAGGTCTCACATTTAAGCTATGACTTGATGATGCCTGATGTGAGTTAACCCCATGCAGTTCATATTATATATACGTATATGTTCTAGATGAGATAGTACATATTTTTGATAATCTAAAATGTTATTAATTTACAAGAAAGAATTATATTAACAACTCATTCATTTCTGAAATTTAACTCAATCATTTCTGACAGGAAACTCAGCTAGACAGTCATTTTTATAATAATTGTGCAATTAAACTTGTGGGTGTGTGCATGCCCACACAAATCAAACAAATGGATAACATTCACCTTTGCCAAATTTTAGGAAGAGGAACAGAACTGCTACTCCACCCAACCTGTTTCCTGATGCACTGTCTTGCACTTTCTCCAAAATGAAAAGCAGGGCTTATTTTCCCCATAGTGAAAGCTGCTTTTTGCTTTGAGAAAATGAAATCTCTACATCACAATAGTACTGAAGGTAAGAAGGTAATTCAGTTTGCTGTGGCAAGTATTGCTGATGTGAATTGTACTTGCATGATCAGCAGCACTCACACTCACAACAGGAAGAGCCTGGAGTGGAAAGGCGATTGTAAAGGCACAAAGCCAGTGTTAGGTTGTTTCTATTTCTGCCTTTGAAATAGGCTTCTTACTTTGAGGGAGCCCTACAGCTCTGCTTCCTTTATAGTGTTAATATACTGAACTGTCAAATAAAAAAAATTTCAAGAAATGACGCAAGTTGCATCTTCAAACATCCTGGGGGCATAGGAGACCTCCACATTTCTAATAAATCAAATTTAAAATGGTTGCTGGGTCTTGCAATGCCTTAGGTGATGTAAGAAACATGGGGTTCTTATCTGCCTCTGGATGTCAAAAGACAGATGTGTATGTTAAGCCCAAACTCTATGCAACTGCATATATAACTCAGATAGTTATTGAGGGTCCTGCTTCAGAGTGAGCAACACATGCACAGAAACAACTCACTGGCTGGGACCCCCTTGTGCCTGGGTGCGGGGTTCCTGGGCCTTCCTCTTGGTAGCATCCTCCTGTTGATCACCTCTGTCTGGATCTTCTGTGACCTATCTATCCAGCCTGATCACTTAAAAGTTCAATCCTCTTCTGGGTTATCCAAGTCCAGCGGTAACTGGTCAGGCCCCAAGAGGGCTTTTCCCAGCTGGCCTCCTTCACCCAGCTCTCCCCAGGCCAGCAAAGTCCTTCTAAATCACAACAGAACTCATCAGCATTGCACTCTTCTTTCCTGAGTAATAGGTCACAGGGCTTCTTCCCAGGACATCTCAACAGAACTCAGAACTACCACACAAAGCACTAACAAAGCATCTTTTGCTCCTCTCTAGGGTGAAGCTTCTCATCTCCCTGCAGCTTCTTTTCAGTTCCCAGTTCTTTGTGAAACACTGGCCCCAGGACTTTCACAGAACCTGGCCCCTTGTTGCTGGGGCCCACCACAACAGTAAACTCAGCAATCTAACCACAACCCAGCTCAACTTTTCTCCTCTAGTGCCAGCCTCAAACTGCTGGGCTTGCTCCCTTTTTAACTCCCAAACCCTGAACAAGTGCAGCAGGACAAGGCTTATTAGAGGCTTGGCCAGCCCAGGTCTCCTGATCCTTAAATGGGCAGGCCGCTCTTACAGTCACCACATTTCTTTCCTTCCCCTGCCCTAGTGCTTCCACCAAGAAAAAGAGTGATAGATTTTTCTCTTATTTTTTTATGATTTAGGAAAAAACAAAATCTAAATGTGAAAGTAATCACATTTAGTACTTTTTAAATTAATCTTTTTATTTTTGCAGAGTATGTTTTTCTGGTATCACCAGAGACAGAGAAGGGTGGAGGGTGGGGAAAGAGGCTGTAAGCTGCAATATGTGGTAAGGAAATGGGAAGAGGTTAATATATCAAAATCATAACACAGAACAAAGAGAGAACAGGGGAAATATCAACCAGGTAAAAGTGGGGGGAAGATCACCATCTTTACCACCAGCTATGCTCCTAAAGTTTGACCTATAAGGGTTCTAAATGCAACAACATAATTTACAGGAATAGCAGCAGTCACAGACCTAGATATACCTATTTGCAACAATGTACATAGTAATATCCGCATCATCATCTTGCATGATCCAAGGACAAAGTGAGATGTCAGTAAACAGGACACTTAAACTCCTCTAATCTAGTCCATTCACTGACAACAGCCAGAAACTGGGCAAACAACAAAGCAGCCCCAACAGGAGCAGCAGGGTTAATGGAGCTGCTACAATGACATATTGTAGCTCTGGTAGCATCAGTGCAGATATTGGTAATGCTGTACACAGTTTGTTTTCCATCTGGTGTGTGGTATAGGTCCTTAAGGATAGAGTGCTGTATTATGTATTTCTCATCTCCTAGTTTAGTTACTCTTAAAAATGCATGATGGCCTTTTTAATGTGCACATAGAGCAGAAGGAACTTCAGTGTTAAAGTCTGCATTGTAAAATCCATGCACTAAGCTTTATGAAAAGTCAATTTACGAGACTCACGGAGAAAATTTTCACCAAAAATATTTCTTCCATTGATAAACTCTGTAAATTCATTTTTTCCCCAAATATTTCATTTTTTTAAACTAGCTCTACAATTTACTGCAATATATTAACCTTGGGGATGGAGAGATAAGCCAACTCTCCCTACATTTGGAACAGAGCACTTTACAAATTACTTGCAGCACCACTTTAAAGCTAGCAGTAAAGCTAAGAGGGCCTGATCCAAAACCCCTGGAAGTCAATGGAAAGACACTCACTGTTTGTGATGGGCTTTGCATCAGGCTCTTAGTCATTACTAACACAAAAATAAAAATAGTAATACTGGCCCAGCAGTAGCCCGTTGCACTGCCATGTGGAAGTTCTGAGGCTTACATTCAACTCTATCCTCTATTCCTAAGAAGCAGCATTGCCGAGAATGCTGCTTTAATTCCCCTAATCAGTGTTTTCAGTTAATATATATATGCATTTTCTCTGTTGAGACCTTGATCTGAAGCATTATCATTCTCCTCATCAAAATATTTACAGGTGAAATTGTATTGCCTGGAAGATTCATGTTTGAATTGTGCATGGTATCTATGGTTACAATGTCTTTATAGATACCAAGGAACAGTAACACGCTGTGCAGAGAGGAAAGAACTGCTGCCATGTTAGAAAAAACATTCACACAACCAAAAGAGTGTTTAAATCAGACTGTCTGAGGGTGGTACTGCACAGTGGCTACTGAGATGAATCCACATTAGGGTTAATTAAATTTAGAAGGGAGGAATGAGAGGCAAAGAGTACAAAAGTCTTCTTCTCCATAGGTTTGCAGGATAAATATGAAATAGAACTTGGGGTTCTGTGAAATTACTATAGCAGCTGGTCTGACTAAAGGAAATCAGTAGTACTGTTAAGATTATGAAAGGATCACAAAATATGAGCAACCAGGATGCAAAACATTCATTTATTAAAATATAGGAAGAGGAAGCTCTGGGTTTCTGGATTCCTCCACTGACAGTATATTGCCTTGGAAGAAAACAGTGTGTAGGATTTTATCTTCATGCAAATCTCCTTTATGCCCAACAAACTCTGAAGGTATGTCTATACAACAGTTGCACTGCTGCACCGTGTCCGGTGAACCTCTCCCGTCGGCATTAAAAAATACACACCGCTGTGAAACTCTCCTACCGACATAGCACTGTGCACACAAATGCTTATGTCGGTGTAACTTATGTCGCTCAGGGGAATGGAATAGTCACACCGTCGATCAACGTAAGTTTTGCTAACATAGGCTGTAGTGTAGCCTGAGTCTTAACTTGATTGTATATCTTGCCAGCAAATATCCACTTCCATTAATAACTCTCTTGAATAAGCTGTACTGGATAGCACTTCAAGATGCAAACTGATATTGCAAAGCATTATAAAGACAAGTGCAAAGTACTTCTCTTAAGAAGGAAAAATCAAATGTACAACTATGAAATGGGGAATATCAGTCTGGGTGATAGTACTGCTGAAAAGGAGTTGGGGCTTAGAGTGGACTGCAAACCCTGAGTCGTCAATGTGATGCAGCTGCAAAAAAAAGCTAATATGATTCTGGGGTGTATTAACAGGAGTGTTGTATTTAAGGCAAAGGAGGCAATTGTCCCACTCTACTTGGCACTGGTGAGGCCCCAGCTGGAGTACTGTGTCCAATTGTGGGTACCACAATTTAGGAAAGATGTGGACAACTGGGGTCCAGATGAGAGCAAAAACATGATAAAAGGTTTAGAAAACCTGACCTATAAGGAAAGGTTAAAAAAACTGATCATGTTTAGTCTTGAGAAAAGAAGACTGAGAGGGGACCTGATAACAGTCTTCCAATATGTTAAGGGCTGTTATAAAGAGGACGATGATCAATTGTTTTCCATGTCCACTGAAGGAAGGACAAGAAGTAATGGGCTTAATCTGCAGCAAGGAAGATTTAGGCTAGATATTAGGGAAAACTTTTTAACAATAAGGGTAGTTTAGATCTGAAATAGACTTCCAAGAGAGGCTGTGGAGTCCCCATCATTGGAAGTTTTTAAAAACAAGTTGGACAAACACATGTCAGGGATGGTCTAGGTATACTTGGTCCTGCCAGAGCTCAGGGGGCTGAATTTGATGAATTCTCAAGGTCCAGTCCAGGCCTACATTTCTATGATTATGATCCAACAGTTGCCTAGAAACACACTAAAACTGCATATGGTCTATAGGCTATTTACTTCATTTAAAACACAGGCAACAAAATGCAGGGAGTTCTTAAGATAAGAAATGCCAAGCTTTCCTTGATTTTAGTCTATATAATTACATAAGATATGAGGGTGAGGCGTCTGAAGTATTCCAACACACTTCATTTCAACACACAGTGTCAAAGAAACATTTCAATTAATAAACAACAAGGGTTATGTTCAGAGCCAGTCCAGGGGCCAGGAAAACAGTATGACTATACATCACTGCAGGACCCGTAATGGAACTGGAGAGGCTGCCAGAGGCAGTAGGAACTGGCTGAGAAATGCTGCTACTAATGCTTCAGTCTCCTTGCTAGCCTGCCGAGACCCTTACAATGACAAGTATCAGGGGGTAGCCGTGTTAGTCTGTATCTACAAAAACAACAAAGAGTCTGGTGGCACCTTAAAGACTAACAGATTTATTTGGGCATAAGCTTTCGTGAGTAAAAACCTCACTTCTTCGGATGCACAATGACAGCGTCCCTCTATTAGCTTCCTCTAATCTGGTATGGGAGTGAGAAATGGTATGGGCTACCCTGTTGAGTGCCACCAGCTCCGAAGGACACAGGAAGGGGCAAAGATAGTGCGCGGGTAGTTAAAATCTGTGGAGCAGGAGCAGAAGCAGGACAGGTATGGGTGGGGAAGTGGGACTAGGTTTCTCTCAGTCTGTACCAGGAAGTCAAAGACCAGGGACTAGAGAGGTTTCTTGGCAGAAACTCTACAGAGAAGCAGCGTGAAAGAAAGACAGTGTAGCTTTAGGGATAATACTTATTCTTATAAATTTCTTCAATCAATGTTAAAAGAAAGCAATTGTTTTACCATTATTACATGGCACAGCTGGGTTAGGGAGTTGGCTGTGGAACAGGTCATTGAAGCTAGAGTTGTGTATGTGGGATGGAGGGGATCAGGGTCAACAAAGGGAGCAGGGGGCTACATGTGTGCATGGGATCTCAAAGCCTGTCATAAGCCTGTGCCAGTAGAATCCTGCAGAGGGGAGTGTGTGGAGTACAGTATGTATTGAAGAGCAATTATTCCATTTACTGTTTCCACCATCTTTGCCAATGAGGTGATTCTCATGAGGCATTTCTTACACTTCCTTGACAAGTTGATAGGATGATTTTGGGTTAAACAATGGAGCATTTCATGCAAAAGCTGAAGGAAAGGCCGTATGTCACATGAGTTATTTTATTTCACATGTTTTTTTCCTGTTCCCATGAAGAACTATATTTCTTACTGAATTCTTTATCAGAATCCTATGCAACTGATTTCTGAATGAAATTCTGATAAACCTATTCAGTTACCTAATGTGACTGTACAGCCAAGAACTGCAAATAAGAATATAACAGATGACTTTTTGTCATTTTACACTAAATATTTTCCCCTGATGGCAGATTTTATAATCATGGTGTTAAGAAAGAAAGTTGCTGTTTATTTATAGTTAGAATTTTCACATCTTGAAAACCTTTTATGTTTTTAGTTTTTCTTGGTACTTCTATCTTATTGAGCTTTACTTATTTGAAGCTTTTCATCCTACTGGATATTCAACATTCAGTTTTTGAGGTCAGCACCAATGCACCTAAATTTCAGTGCATTAGAGACATTATCTAAAAGTTCTAAAATTATAATGTCAAAATGTAGCACTTTCACAATAAACAGCTACGGCTGCCTAACATTGTTTGATTATTATATGGTTCCTATGAAGCTAAAGCTATAATTTATAAGCTATATATTATAGCACCGAACTGTGACTTCCAATACATGGTCAATTACACCTTTGATTTTGAAAAGGCTTTTCACTTTACTTGCAGTACAGGCACATAAAAACCTGAGACACTGTCAGTAGGCTAGTATCCATATTGGATACAAAATACGGTTCTTGTTATGCAACTCTAGTGGCATTTACTGGATGCAAGTAGCACGTTTCATACTGGTGTTTTGATACCCTCCTTACTCACATGAGCAGTCCTTAACCACACAGGCAGTTCTATTGATTTTCACAGGAGTAATTACTTGGGTAAGAGTTGCAGGACCAGACTTAAAAATTTTCATATATATTCATTCTCTCCTTACCAATGTAATTCCCCACCACCCCCCGCATTGTATTTGGTACATATTGATTTTTCTTCCATCTGCATTTTCATTCACCTTCCAACAGCTGCCTGACTTGAGCTAAGCAAGAGTGACATATCTGACCTAAGTTCACAGAGATCCAAATTACTGCACCTC